>NC_134270.1:181588709-181631209 GCF_031893055.1 Leptodactylus fuscus | reverse complement strand
TTTCTACTCAGTTTCCCTGTGTTTGTTTCCTAGTGTACGGTTCCTTCCCATATTGGTTTGGGGAATTCCTTTCCTACATGTTTCCTGTGTGCTGCTTGTGTTGTTAGTCAGCGCACACCCTTGTCAGTCCCTGTCAGTAGCAGCTTCACTTGTTCGTTAGGGGTGACCCCCTTTAGTCTCCAGTCCCTAGAGATCTTATAGGGCATTCCTTCTCCCACTTCCCTCTAGGCCTACGGTATCAGTGAGAGAGGAGCTGTCGGGGTCAGGCTTAGCCTGAGTACAGCCGACCTACACCCGTGAGGCAGGGACCGGGATAGCTAGTGGGAGTAGTGCAGGGCGAGATTCCCTACTGCAATCCCTTAGCCCCGTTGCAGCTACCTGGACTGACATAACAGTACACTCAGCCGGTAAAAAAAAAAAAAAAAAAAGGTTTGTTTGCATTATGACGGACCTGAAACAGTTGTACCAGGCGGTGCAGCAGATCTCCACTGAGATGGAGGGGATCAAGCTACGAATGGATGCCATCCAAGCTTCTGGCGTATCTCAAGTACAGCAGTTGGCTCAACACACAGCCTCTCAGGTGGAGGGCATACAGAGGCAGGTGAGTAGCGCCCCTGTGGGTCGGCCTCTGGAGCCAAAAGTCAGCTTACCTGAACCCTTCCGAGGTGAGAGGTCAGATTTTTTCCGATTTCAAAAGGACTGTCTTTTGTATTTCCGGCTACGGCCGTTTTCCTCTGGTTCTGAGGTACAGAGAGTTGGGATTATTATTACTTTATTGAGAGATGATCCCCTCATCTGGGCACATTTGTTACCAGCCGACTCAGCTTGCTTACTAACTGTAGAGGCGTTTTTCTCCACGATGGGGTTACTGTATGACGACCCAGACAGGGTACGCACGGCTGAGTATAACCTACGACGTGTGGTGCAAGGGGATCACGCTATAGAGAAATATTGCACAGAGTTTCGTAGGTGGGCAGCAGAAGTACATTGGAATGACCCCGCTCTACTTAGTCAGTTTGAGACAGGAACCACGTCTCGGACCAGGTTAAAGACCATCTAGTTTCTCACCCTGTTCCGGGAGATCTAGATGAGGCCATGCAGCTGGCAATTAGAGTTGGACGGCGCCTCCGGGAGCGTGGAGACAAGAGTCCTGGGGGGGTTAGCCCTCCTCAATTCTCTGTTTTTAGAGAGGACCCGAGGGACCAACCCATGCAGATTGGGGCCACTGTGCGAAGTGCAAGACCCAAGAGTGAAGGGTCCTGCACAGTACGCTGTTTTGTGTGTGGAGGGATGGGACATGTAGCAAGGGTATGCCCCTCCAGAGAATGGTTCGCCAAGGAGGGTAACAACCCCAGGTCTATTGAGGGTAAAGGGAGAAAACCTACTAAGGAGGGAGGTGTGCATATTTCCTGTACTCAGACTGCCGGGTTGACCCTTGAAGGATGGGTAAATGGGCAGAAGTGCCGGATTTTGGTTGATTGTGGTTCGGCAGTCAACCTTATTGACTCAGAGTTTTGTGAGCAATTAAGGGTGAGTCCTTTGGTCTTGGAGTCTCAGATACCAGTGTGGGCTATTGATAAGACCCCTCTACAGCAAGCTGTCATCTCCAAACAGGTGGAGGGTCTGGAGTTTATTGTGGGTGGCCACAGGGAAGAGATTGACTTGTTCTTGTTGTCTAAGTTACCAGCACAAGTAGTGTTGGGGTGGCCCTGGCTGAAGCAGCATAACCCTATTATCAACTGGGAGACCGAGTCAGTAGTTTCTTGGGGGCAGGGGTGTAATGGTTGATGTCTGCCCATATCCGTTATGTCTTTGTCTATAGACAATTTGCCTCAAGAAATATGTGAGTTCAGGGAGGTCTTTGAGGAAAGGGCAGCCAAGACATTACCACCACATCGCACCTATGATTGCTCGATTAAATTTATACCAAATGCTGTGCTACCCAAGACAAGGTTGTACAATCTCACTATTCCGGAGAGGGAGGCGCTCAAAGAGTATATTGAGGGGAGTCTAGAGGTGGGGCATATTCGCCCATCTAAGTCCCCAGTAGCAGTGGGGTTTTTCTTTGTAAAGAAGAAAGATGGAGGGTTGCGCCCTTGTTTGGATTTTAGGGAGATTAATAAAATCACGGTGCGGAATCCCTATCCCATTCCGTTGATCTCGGATCTATTCAGCCAGATTACGGGAGCCCGCTGGTTTAGTAAAATAGATTTACGTGGGGCGTATAACTTGCTGAGAATCAAGAAGGGGGATGAGTGGAAAACAGCGTTTAACACACCCCTAGGACACTTTGAGAATCTTGTGATGCCTTTCGGTCTAACCAATGCGCCTGCGTTTTTTCAGAATTTTATTAATGACGTACTAAGTGCCATCATAGGGAGGGGGGTTGTGGTCTATCTGGACGATATACTCATTTACACCCCGGATTTGGAGACTCATTGGGAGAGAGTGAGAGAGGTTTTAGATCTCCTGAGGGTTAACCAATTAAGTGCTAAGCTGGAGAAATGTGTGTTCGCGGTCAATAAATTATGTTTCCTTGGCTATATCCTATCGGACAAGGGGTTCGAGATGGACCCTGAGAAGGTCAGGGCAGTCTTGGAGTGGCCGCGACCCGAGAACCTAAAGGCGGTCCAACGGTTCTTGGGATTCTCCAACTATTATCGCCAGTTTATCAAGGGATTTTCTGAGGTTGTGAAACCTATCTCGGACTTGACTAAGAAGGGGGCTGACTGTGCTAAGTGGTCGCCAGAGGCGCTAGCCGCGTTTGAAGAATTGAAGAAGCGATTCTCGTCCGCTCCCATTTTGAGACAGCCGGATGAGAGGTTGGCCTTCCGAGTGGAGGTGGATGCCTCCTCGGTGGGGGTGGGTGCAGTACTTTCTCAGGAGTTCGAGGAGGGTACGCATCCCTGTGCCTTCTTTTCTAAGAAATTCTCTGCCTCTGAACGGAATTATGACATCGGAGATAGGGAACTACTAGCAATAAAACTAGCGTTCGAACATTGGCGTCATTTCCTGGAGGGGGCCAGAAGGCCAGTCCAGGTATTTACTGACCACAAGAATTTGATTTATCTTGGGTCGGCGAAGAGATTAAATGCACGGCAGGCCAGATGGGCTCTATTTTTTGCGCGGTTCCATTTTAACGTGACTTATGTGCCGGGTTCAAAGAATGTTAAGGCTGATGCTTTATCCCGGTATATGTCGACCGAGGAGGAACGAGAGGCGCCTGCCACTATTCTTGGGGATGGAGTGGTGGTAGCAGTATTGGGCGCGAAATTGGAGAAGGCCTTGATCGAAGCGCAACACGCTGCACCTTCCAAGATACCTAGAAACAAGCTTTTTGTCCCAACTACTCTCCGACAAAGTCTCCTGAGGGAGTGTCATGAGTCGGTTCTTGCTGGTCACCCGGGGGTTTCAGAGACCATGAGATTGGTGTCTAGGAATTTTTGGTGGCCAGGGTGGAGTAAGGAGGTCTTGCAGTTTGTTCAAAATTGTTCGGTCTGTGCAAGAGCCAAGGCGTCGCATACCCGTCCCCACGGTCTTCTACATCCATTGGAACCTCCTAAGGCACCTTGGACTCATCTGTCTATGGATTTCATCACGGGCCTTCCGGTGTCTAAGGGTTTCACGGTCATTTGGGTAGTCGTTGACCGCTTCACGAAAATGTGCCATTTGATCCCGTTTTCCAGGCTGCCATGTGCCAAGACACTATCTGAGGCGTTTATTAAAGAGATTGTAAGGTTGCATGGTCTTCCTGAGGAGATCGTTTTGGACAGGGGTCCGCAATTTGTGGCTAAATTCTGGCGGGCTTTTTGCAGCAGGTTGGGAGTTACACTGTCGTTTTCCTCCGGGTTTCACCCAGAGTCTAACGGACAAACAGAGAGGAAGAATCAGGATGTGGAACAGTTTTTGAGGTGTTTTGTTCGAGAGAACCAGAATAATTGGGCTGCCTTTCTCCCCCTGGCAGAATTTTCCCTAAACAACCATGATTCCAATGCCACAGGTACCACACCTTTTTTTTGCTCCGGTGGTAGACATCCTGTTTTCGGAGTATTTTCTTCCATTTCATCCCCAGTTCCGGAGGAGGAGCTATTTTCTAAAAAGCTGCAAGGGGTATGGTCCCGTATCCGAGAGAATCTGGTGCGGGCGTCGCACCAGGCTAAGGTCCAGGCGGATAGGAAGAGAGGAGAGTTGCAGTTCTTCCCTGGTGAGATGGTTTGGTTGTCCACCAAGAATATCAGGTTGAAGGTTCCTAGCAAGAAGCTGGGTCCCAG
This sequence comes from Leptodactylus fuscus, assembly GCF_031893055.1. NCBI lineage: Eukaryota > Metazoa > Chordata > Amphibia > Anura > Leptodactylidae > Leptodactylus > Leptodactylus fuscus. The sequence continues at coordinate 181,626,938 of NC_134270.1, read as the reverse complement.
ATTTGTGGGTCCTTTTAAGATCATCAAGATGGTAAATGAAGTGGCGGCGCAGCTGCAACTACCTAAAAGGTGGAAGATAAACCGGGTGTTCCATGTCTCCTTGTTAAAGAAGGCCAAGAAGGGAACGTCTCCAGTTAAGGTTCCACCAGTTTCTGAGTCCGGGGAGTATGAGATATCCCGAGTTCTGGATAGCAAATATGTTCGGGGGAAGCTATGGTATCTGGTGGCATGGAAGGGATACGGTCCTGAGGATAATTCTTGGGTCCTGGAGTCGGATATGTCAGCTCCCAGACTCGTGGAGAAATTCCACAAGGAGTTCCCGAAGAGGGATGCTCCTAGAGAATCCGGAGTCTTCTCCTTGAGGGGAGGATCCTGTTAGGAGTATTTAGGTTCATTGCTTTCTATTTTTCTTACCTGGGGAGTTTTTGGCTGCGCAGTGTCTGGGGTGGCATCCTGGCGCTGCGGGGTTGTCCTGTCGTGGGTATTGGTGCACACCTTCTGACTTGCACGTGCGCACTGCTGGTAGGCAGCTTTATCTCCTGGTTGATTAGTCTGTCCTCCCATTTGCACCTGGGAGGAGTGGTCTCTACTCTGTATTTAAACCCATGCCTCCCATGGTTCTGTGCTGAGTGTCGCTTTTACAGAGCTAGGCCTTAGCAGGAGGAGTAGGTGGTGTTCTGGGATAGAGGAAGTTCCGTGGTTGATTTTTGGGAGGTTTGGGTGAACGAGTTGGTTTGTGTGTTTTCCCTTCTGTGTTCACCAATCCTTCCTCTGTGTATAATTGACTGTGTGAGTGAATTGCCTTATCCTTTGATTTCTACTCAGTTTCCCTGTGTTTGTTTCCTAGTGTACGGTTCCTTCCCATATTGGTTTGGGGAATTCCTTTCCCACATTTTTCCTGTGTGCTGCTTGTGTTGTTAGTCAGCAGACACCCTTGTCAGTCCCTGTCAGTAGCAGCTTCACTTGTTCGTTAGGGGTGACCCCCTTTAGTCTCCAGTCCCTAGAGGTCTTATAGGGCATTCCTTCTCCCACTTCCCTCTAGGCCTACGGTATCAGTGAGAGAGGAGCTGTCGGGGTCAGGTTTAGCCTGAGAACAGCCGACCTACACCCGTGAGGCAGGGACCGGGATAGCTAGTGGGAGTAGTGCAGGGCGAGATTCCCTACTGCTATCCCTTAGCCCCGTTGCAGCTACCTGGACTGACATAACAGAAGCAAAGTCAGATAACCAGAATGGGCCCAAGGAATCTCAGTCTGACAATGAAGGGAGCAAGATGATAGACAATGCAGAGGACATGCTGTCGGAGGGTTACGTGATGGTGACCGCCACCTTTAACCACAATTCTCTACTTGTACTTTTAGTGCCACCAGAGAACAATACCCGGAATGGACTGGTCTGTCCCGCCTGTTATTCCGCATCGGAAAAATGTGTTCCAAAATCTGCCATGAAATGCAGCGGTGGGGAGACGCTCTGCTTTCATCTCACCAGTAAGCCAGACTCCTTGTTCACCATTACACCCTCTCCTACCCTATTCCTATTCTATAAGGTTATGATATAGCACTAGGATCTGCCACAGCATCATGGTGAGTGGGGCTGACCTCTAGGACCCCTGCCAGTCCCCAGAATGAAAGCTCTAATATATATATACCTGCAGTAGGCCTGAGACCCTTCATTCTGAGGATCAGGACCTGTAGATACATTTTAGTAATAGGTTATCAGGAATAAAGGTGGGAAAAACACCTTTATCCCCCGTCACCACATATGTTCTGGAATATTCTGATCTGCTCTACATATTCTGATTCTAATTGTTCACTTCACTTAACAGCAGAAACCGATATAGCAATGTCATCACCTGTGCCAGCAATATGCCACGAGATGGCGAGATGCTATAGTTGAGCAGATATATGTTGCTCCATACCGTTATTTAGTATTCGGGATCCATGTTCATCAGGGCTGTTATACACATACAGTACAGTGGCCTAACATTCTCAAAGTTGATATCTGGTCGTCCATGTCTACTCTTGATATGTAGAGGGTCCTGGATATTTCACTGGAAACCCCATTTATTTATTTTTTTTACAGAAATGACTAAATATGTATTCTAGGGGTTATGAAAGTCATGATAATGTAACAAAATGGCTCGCTCATCCTCTTCCGGTCCTTCACCATTCCAGCTCAGACTCTTCCCGGTCCCCCTATTTGCTTTCTGCTGTCTGTTGCTCACAGGAATTTCTGGGGTATGGGGCTGAGGTGGGTCGCTGCAGTAGTCAGTGACTACCTGACCAGACCTCTTCAAGCATTTCCTGTGTGTCGGGAGGTTCAGGAAGTAGAAATCAGAGGGACTCTAGATATGGGGTCAGAGATGGAAAAGTATCTTCTTCTACATGTTAGCATGCCCTTTGTAAGCCTTACATTAACTAATGACTAGAACCCCCTTTAATCGTCCTCTGGTCTCTTTGTCCTCCACAAGTCTATGTCTTTATCACTTATACATCATTTTCTTTATTTTTTTAAGATACGAAGCCCAACCTGGACATTTCTGGCTGTTCATCTTTCAGTTACTGTGATGTGTACCCTCTCATCGGTGACACATTTCTGAATAATGATAGGATGCTAAGATCTTTAAGGTTAGACTTTTCAAGGGCCAACAGGACAAGTTCTTTGCCTGTAGGTAAGCTTATAGCATTTATACTGTGGTTATCTGCAGGTTTTCCTAGGGCAGTGATGGGGAACCTTTTGGAGACTGAGTGCTCAAACTACAACCCAAAACCCAATAATTTATCACAAGGTGCCAACACGGCAATTTAACCTTAATAATGTGCGGATCCACAATTGCACACAAGTACAGACCTGCAAAATATGGTCATACGAATGGGGCTTTATAGAACTTTCTACTGCACAGTGCTCCCCACACAGTGTAATCTGCTGCACAGTGGCCCCCACACAGTATAATCTGCTGCACAGTGGCCCCCACACAGTATAATCTGCTGCACAGTGGCCCACACACAGTACAATTTGCTCCAGAGTGGCCCCCACACAGTGTAATCTGCTGCACAGTGGCCCCCACACAGTATAATCTGCTGCACAGTGACCCCCACACAGTATAATCTGCTGCACAGTGGTCCCCACACAGTATAATCTGCTGCACAGTGACCCCCACACACAGTATAATCTGCTGCACAGTGGCCTCCATACAGTATAATCTGCTGCACAGTGGCCTCCACACAGTATAATCTGCTGCACAGTGACCCCCACACAGTATAATCTGCTGCATAGTGGCCTCCACACAGTATAATCGGCTGCACAGTGGCCTCCACATAGTATAATCTGCTGCACAGTGGCCTCCACACAGTATAATCTGCTACACAGTGGCCTCCACACAGTATAATCTGCTGCATAGTGACCCCCACACAGTATAATCTGCTGCACAGTGGTCCCCACACAGTATAATCTGCTGCACAGTGGCCCACACACCGTACAATCTGTTCCACGGATGGGTGCCCAAAGAGAGGGCTCTGAGTGCCTCCTCTGTCACCTGTGCAATAGGTTCACCATCATGGTCCTAGGGGCAGTTTTAAAGGGGTTTCTAGAGATCCTTTGTCACAATAGGTCAGATCGGATGATCGAACTGAGCTGATTGGGTGGAGGATATTGGGAGAACATTGCAAGATTCATCTTGTTTTGTTTGGCGCTGAACTGGTTCAACTATTAGTATAATAAATGGAAGCATGGGGTGAAGGGGGCAGTAAACACAACAAAAAGTCTTACTCCCCTCTCCTGGGGAAATTATTGGCCTATGTTTGGGCTTATGGTGGTCATGTGGGTCCAATTCTGCAGTTCTCCAGTTATGTCTGAATCCACCAGAGTCGTTTCACTGAGTACAGTTTAAGAAATCCCTTAACATCTCTTGCAAAGAGATGTGAAGTTGGATTGATAGGTAGCAGTCCCCTAAAAATGTTCCCAATAGCTGCACATACGACAGAGGTAGAAGAATAGCCCAAAAATCATCACTGAGAGGACAGTCAGGATGAAGAGGTCTATATTAGTCAAAACCAGGAGTGGAACCAGGCAACATACCAAGGACAGGGTAAGTCCAAAGCTGAGAACAAGGCTCTGGTCGGGATCAATGTTTTTCCTGTAACAGAAGTTAAACTACTCAGTTTACAGTTTCCAGGCTCAATTTTAGACCATTTTTTTTTTAATATTGGCAACACATTTGCTATGTGCCAATCAGGTAGAAGTATATAAGCTGTTTTATGTTCGTTCTTGGGCTCCAGTAGAACATGACACAAGGATTCTGTATTTGGTTTTCTTTGGTGTCCAATCTGTGCCCCCCTCTCTGGCCTTGAACTAAGATTTCTTAGGGGAGCCCCTTTAAATATACAAACAAATACACATAAGCCATTGTTAGGAAGGGCCCCGTCTACAGGAGGAGCTTCTCATATATACAGCAATATCTGTGTCTAGGTTCTGCTACAATGTAATTATCGATTTTCCTTATTCCGCAGAGAACTTTTTGACCTGCTACGAATGTCACGGATTAGTTGGGCACAACTGTGACAAGACTGTGAGATGTCCGCCAGAGAATGATGCGTGCTTGACCACAATCTTAGAGACCACATATGGTATGTATACATGTTTAAGTATCACAGGCTGCATCTGTTCTTAGCATTTATAACATTCTGTACATTTCCTGAAGCTGACAATGATAGTTTGTGAACCCCAATAGTAGTGTGTATTAGTATGGGCATAACTATAGGGGTCACTATAGCTGCCACCAGGCCCAGAAGTCAAGGGGTCTCATATTCTTTTGATCTCCTTCTGATTTCCTTTGACTAGTTGTGCATCATAAATGTATTCCCCCTGCCCTATGGGGAACAACATTTTGCAAACTTAATGGTTTTTCAGCAGCATATAGTGAGAGATGAGCAAACTTCTCAAGATTAGTTTTGTTTCAGGTTCCGGTGGCTCAGGTCCTATATTAATTCTAGGTGAAAAAAGCTTGGTATAAACCACAAATTAAAATGGCTTAAAACATAGTGTAGAATACAATGAGGTCCAAGGAATCTATCTATAAAACATAGTGTAGAATACTCTCAGGGGTCCAAGGAACCTCTCTATAAAACATAGTGTAGAATACTCTCAGGGGTCCAAGGAACCTCTCTATAAAACATAGTGTAGAATACTCTTAGGGCTCCTAGGAACCTATCTATAATACATAGTGTAGAAAACTCTCAGGGGTCCTAGGAACCTATCTATAAAACATAGTGTAGAATACTCTTAGGGCTCCTAGGAACCTATCTATAATACATAGTGTAGAATACTCTTAGGACTCCTAGGAACCTATCTATAATACATAGTGTAGAATACTCTTAGGACTCCTAGGAACCTATCTATAATACATAGTGTAGAATACTCTCAGGGGTCCAAGGAACCTATCTATAATACATAGTGTAGAATACTCTTAGGGCTCCTAGGAACCTATCTATAATACATAGTGTAGAATACTCTCAGGGCTCCTAGGAACCTCTCTATAAAACAGTGTAGAACACTCTCAGGGGTCCAAGGAAAATATCTATAAAACATAGTGTAAAATACTCTTAGGACTCCTGGTATTTGATGAGTATAATAATTTCACTTTTATTTTATGACGACCTAATTTATCCGAAACTAATCTGTGGACTGACCCATCTGTACCACAACAAATCTTCAGAGGTTCATCCATCACTAGTTTTTCCAGATTACTTGGATTAGCAGTATCAGAACTAGAGATGAGCTAACGGATTCATTATTAAACTGAGTTTGTTACAATTTGATCCCTCCCCCCCCAAAAAAAAAAAAAAACCTAACTCAAACAATTCCATTATTCCTGGGATTCAATTCATATGTAAGCAACAAAATGAGATCTATCAGTTTCTAACCATTTTCTGGTTACAAAGATATTCTTTTTTTTTTTTTTTTTTTTTTTTTTTTTTTTTAAGTAACCTTAATCACCTTTCTGAGGTTCCCAGAGGAAACTAAGACGCTCTTCCCAAAATATCTAGTTCAGTCCAAAACTTTTTTTTTTTTGCTTGAACCTCACAATTATTTAGGAATCCAAACTTGTGGGCTTCGCTAAATCTTTATTCAGAACATCCCAAAAAACTAAAACACTGTCACAAAATGTCCTAAGAACTGGTAACAATGTAACACGTGGCCCAATCTCTGATCTCTAGAATGTTTGGTGGAGCTGCAATAGAAGCAACTGGCCTAAGGGTAGAAAATGGGCCGACAGCATCAAAGTCAGAAATGAGATCATGTGAATAAGTGTTTTATATTCCAGGAGGCCGGGACTATACGGAGATGATAAGAAGGTGTGGACTCTCCTCCGAGTGTGACAGTGCCGGGACCATAACTACTGCTCAGAGGAGAATTTCCAAAAACACCACCTGCTGTTATTCTGACAACTGTATTTCTCCAATGCCGACCTGTAAGTATCTACTAGTTATATCTGTGTCATTCAGGTGTATCTGTGGGAGTAGATAGGTCTGGGTGGGGAATGGGGGAGGGGCATCTTCCCTTCATCACTTTAAGTGGGGAGATTTAGGAGTGGCGGAAAGTTGCGGTGGCATCCAGGAGGTCATTGATTGCCTTTTCCTTATTACGCCTATGGAGTCTATGTATAATATACCGTATTACAGAATTATTGCAGTATAATATACAGGAAGACAAGTGACCCTAGGTTCGAAACCCAATGTGGGGCGTCATTTTGTTTACGTTTTAACAAAGTATAAAAAAAATAAAAAAAACCTAAAAAATAAAAAAAAACCTAAAAATACCCATTTCAAAAATAAATAATGTAACCACAAAATATACATTGTGTGTATTGTCATGTGCTTAGAAGTCTCAACTATCTACAAATAATGTCCCAAATGGCAAACACCGCAATGTGCAATTATTATGTCTTAGGCGACGTGCTTTCCCCAAAAATAGCAATAAAAAAGATCAAAAAGTTGTACATTACAGAGACAGTGGTCAAGATTAGGGTTGAGCCGATCTTGACTTTTCAGGATCGATTTTGAAATCCGATTTCCGATCGTTTTTCATTCAAACCCGATCTCGATCCCAATTCTGATCCCAATGCAAGTCAATGGGATTTTTTTACTAATCGGAGATCGGATTTTAAAAACAATCCTATTCACTATACAGCATGGAATCTGACAACTGAACGCTTTAATTGTTAGAATCCACGCTGTGTAGTGATTTATTTTTGAATCCTCTGGCTACTTAGTCCCCCCTGGTGTCCACTTACCTGCAGAGATGGCTGGTCCGGTGCCCGGTATTCTCGTTCTTCTTCACCTCGCTGCCCCCGCTTCCCAGGTTAGGAGAGTGTGGGCGGGTACTGGGAGGGGAGATGTCACGTCTCCCCGCCCTGTACCCACCCACACTCTCCTAAGCCACAACCCCGCCTTCTTCCTAGCTCTTTAAACACTAACCTGGGAGGTGGGGGCAACGAGGCAAAGAAGAACGAGAACACCGGGCACCGGACCAGCCATCTCTGCAGGTAAGTAGCTACTAGAGATGTTAGCTAGTCTCCCATTACAATGAATGGAGGCAGCCGGCGCGCAGGGGGTTAAGGCTGTGTGCCGGCTGCTTCCATTCATTCAAATGGAACTGTAGCGAAGCCTTCACACTGAGTATACACTCCGCTCAGAATGAGCAGAGCGTATACTCAGTGTGAAGGGTAACATTGTTAGCTTTTCCCACAATGCTTGGCCAGTAGCAAAGCATTGTGGGAAATAATCACCGATCTTGATCCCACCTAAAAAGATCATGTTCAGAATTCCGATCGCGATTGTGAAATGTTTTCGATCGCCGTTTGGAATCCGATCTTTTCCGAACACGATCGCTCAACCCTAGTCAAGATGCAATAGGTAGAGGACAAGATATGAGTAGAGTCAAGGACAGTGTCGAAGGCCAGAACCAGTAGAACAACGAGTACCAGGAGGACAAGTGTAAGGATGGAGCAGGAACATTATCAAAGACCAAGGCTGAGGTCAAGATCAGGGTCAATCAGAAGTCAAAATTAGGATCAATAGCACAAGGATTCGGAACTAGAATTGGGAAAGGGTAAGAACCTCAAACATAAAGGGAACAGTTAGTAATAGAATAGTAGTCAAAACTATTCGTGGAATTCCTCGCTCCCATAGGAATGCGTGTAAGCGGCCGAACACCAATGGGTTAAGCGCAGTGAATCTTTGCCGGGCGCAACAGGCATTCCTATGGGGGTGAGGTATTCGGAGAACACTATTCGCTCAACACTAATATTTAGGCATTATTTGTGTCCAGTGTAGGAAATAGGCGCAGTGATAGTGGATTTTGGGGGGGTGGGGTGGGGTATAATGCTCCTTTCTATACTCAGCGATAATGACTTCTATGTAATATTTATTCCAGTGCCTTCAGAAAACAATTCTACAAATGGCGTCTTCTGTCAATCATGTTATTATAAAACATACGGCATCTGTACGGGTCAAGACTATGTCGCCTGCACTGGGAACGCAACGCAGTGTATTTTCTACTCAACAGAAAAGAAGGACGGTAAAAATGAGAATAAGCATAAACATGGGGGTGGGGGAGACCAAAGGGGAGATTTACATGGGCCCGGCACTTGAAGGGACCAGTTTGCATCGAATCAGATTCAACCCAAAAGTTTTGGGCTCGACCTGAACCAAAACTATTGGGATTCACCACTCAACTGGAGGCCCAAGAAAGACGCGTCAACATAATAGACATGTACTGACCCGGCCTCATCTCTTTGGGACATCCTCCTCCAGATCCTTCTGGGCCTTTAGTTGATGTCACAGACAGTTATGGTGTTTATTATGGGGGTGACTAGGATGTCCTTCATCATGACAAGGATTGGCTTTGCAATTTTTTTCTATTTTTATCCTCAGGATCTTACACAAGCAGTGAAGTCTTCCATGGTTGTGCCCACCCGGAGTTGTGCAAAAGTGGAAATAGAAGTCTAGTCACTGAGTATTCGGCGTTCAAGGAGACCACAATATGTGGCGTTACATCAAAAATCAACATAAATCACCCTAAAACGCTGTGTATATACTTCATGTTAATGATTTGTACTCTGTATATACTGTTTTAGTCACTTGTAGCTATTTTTCTATCTTCTCCTCTTGGACTATGCTCTGGATTGGAGGCCAGAACCAGGAGTAGAACAACGAGTACCAGGAGGACAAGTGACAGGATGGAGCAGGAGCATAGTTAGGCATAGACTTAATGAACTTTATACTGGATTTAGGGTCAGGGGATAATCATACTCATTAGGGAGAGTGTTTGCCTACATAGGCGTATGGAGACTTACAAGTCATTCCTGCTCCGCTAGGGATTCTGGGTAAAAAATATGCAAATCTATTCTACAGGATGTAATTAGGAGAACAGTGCCTCTGTATGCTGCCCTCTGCCAAATCAGTATCCCTGCGCTATGCTGAGGAGGTCCAAAAGACCAAAACAGCGCTGTCCATAGCTGAGAATCTGTTCCTTTTGGAATAGCAATACTAATTTGGCAATTAAATCCACATCATGTCAGTAGGCTTATTAACTGAGTCATGCATGATGTTAAGAGGGCTGCCCTCTAGAGGGCGGCGTACAGAGTGCACTGTTCTCCTAATTACATCCTGGAGAACAGATTTGCATATTTTTTACCTGGATTTAAGGATGCAGCTATAGGTAGCGCAGAGTGACCATGTGCACTGTCTACTCCAGCGGCCTTAGACTCCATTAGGTATATAGCGGATTCTCTGCTGGGGTCCGAGAGCTTCAAGTTCCATCTCTGACTGCTTGAGTAAAAGAGTGAACAGGTTCTATGTAAAAGGTTAGTCTTTTGTCAGGCTTGGTTACCAGTGAGTAGACCAACTAGGCCCAAAGTCAAATTGACTTCTACGTCATCCTTACACTGGTGATTTCATTTTATCAAATTCATGACCAATTTTTAGACTCCATGCTGTGTAGTGAATAGGATAGTTTTTAAAATCTGATCTTCGATCGTTAAAAAAAAAATCCCATTGACTTGCATTAGGATCGGGATCGGGTTCAAATGGAAAATGATTGGAAATCGAATTTTAAAAACGATCCTGAGATTTCAAGATCGGTTCAACCCTACTTGTGGCTTGTTCTCAGTGGAAACCTTGTACTAGGTATTACTTTCTCTCAAAAGTAGTCATCCTTCTGCTGAACTTGTGTTACTTAATAAAGTTGTGTATTTGTAACTCTTTATAGCATTACATTCTGGAATGGCACAAAAGAACGGAGTATAATGTACTAAGTAACTATGTAACTATAAGTATAGAAGACAAATGGTAGGAAATATTCAGTGAAGCAATTCCCCAAAAATGCAGGAACTGACTGATCAGAGAGAGTAGTAGAACAAGCCATAGAAGAGATAGATCTAAGGCACCACAAATGTCTTCACCAGAACCTGCCGCAAAGTCGGTTGGACTTGAGCTGAATTTGGATGCAGTTTATCACACCAGAAATTTACTATGAGAAGGGGCCACACGGTGGCTCAGTGGTTAGCACTACAGCTTTGCAGTGCTGGAGTCCTGGTGTTCAAATCCCCCCAAGGGCAAAAAACCATCTGCAAGGAGTTTGTATGTTCTCCCCGTGTTTGCATGGATTTCCATCCCATATTCCAAAGACATACTGATAGGGGAAAATGTACATTATGAGCTCTGTGTGGGGCTCACAATCTACATTTAAAAAAAATAAAAAAATACTGTGAGAAATAGACGCACTATCAAGTGAAATAGACCAGCACCCACAGTAAAAAAAAAAAAAAAAAAAAAAAAATCGCAAGTAAGATCTAAACAGTAAAACAGAATCCAAGGAGTAAACATATAAGTAAATAAGCCAAGGTCAATCCGAGTGTTCAAGGTCAAAGCCAAAATCAGAAAACAAGCAAAACAAGAGAAAGTCAGTAATTCAGCAAACAAACACATATGGACAGAGCTCTGGAACCAAACTAGTAAGAAATAACTAATAGCAGGCACATGGGGAGCTGAGAATGGGCTTTAAATATCCCCCCACCTGCCAGCTTACTTTCTACAACTTTTCCCGAGTTGGGCTTGAGTCCTTGTTATATTTGGCCCTATGACAGGAGGGTATATATGCACTGACCGGCATGTGCAGTGATATTACAGGTGTACATGAGGACTCAATCACTGCATGGTGAGGACATCTTGTCATCCCGATCCACAGGTGGAAACCAAATGATTCTTCTTCTGGAATTCTCTATACAGAGATAGATAAATCTTCTTACTAAAAAATTGAGGTGAGAATTCTATATCAACCCCCCACCCCCGAAGGGTGATCTTTGCCCTTTGTAGGAGGAGTCCTAGGGTGACGATCCGGCCCCACAGACATAGCCCTGATCTCATCATCCTCCAGTCTGTCTGGGATGACATGAAGAGACAGAAGGATTGGATCAAGCAACATGCACAGAAGTTCTCCAAGATGGCGGCAGGAACAACCACCCTGCCCAGATCTGCCAAAAACTGTACCAAGAAAAACTGATAGAAGGCAAAGGTCACACCACATATTGATGGGGTTTACGTTTCTCTCCATTGACTTCATTTTGTTAATTGACAAAAATAAACTGTTCACTTTTCTTCTTCTGAAAGATTTCTTATGTTGTTTCTTTTTTCTGCTGAACACTTTTGCACCGTACTGTATATAAAGGGGTGTTATTCAATTCAGAGTGACCCTGAATCCTGCCTCCGATCGGTTTGTTCTGCCATGTTCCCCATGTAGGGTGGTATGGAACTGTAATAGATGTGATAGTTGAGAGTGGCCACTAGGTGGCGCTCCCTGCCTGGTATATTGATGTAGTAATTCTGTATTGATGCAGCAAAGTTTGGGAGTTTATATAACTTATCGGATGACTAGAAATGCAGACAATGTGACATCACCGGACTATGTCATGACGAGACAACGCTGGTCTGGCAAGGCAAATTCTGCCGTGGGTTTGGAAAGAGTTAATATCCTGCAGTTTTAGGTTTCCCTGTTATTATCCTCCCATAACATAGAGGAGATTGGGCTATTAACCCCTTTGTGTCTGCAGGAGGTGAGGCGGGGCAGGAGTCACAACACTGTATGGGGTATCGGCACCAGATCTGGGGAGATCGGTTTGTACTGAGCCGGGCTCCAAACCCAAAAGTTCAAGAGTTTTTCTAAGAATCCGAACAAATGAAGATTCATCTTGGCTGAACTAAAATGGCCACCGCATTAGAGTATAATAAGTGGGGGCCCAGGGGAGGTGAGGGGGCCCGGCGCGCAAAAAAACATCTCAATCAATTGATAAGAAGTAAATTACAATTCCATTTTGAATACAAGCAGAATATTATCTGACTTCCACCAGAGGATGACAGGTCTAGTAGTGGAACATGTAGAGCTCAGGTCCTAAACGTGGACCCCGACCTGTCCCAGCACTTCCCTGCCACCTCGTGTCTATAATCCAATCACCAATCTGTAGTAACATTGACAGCTTGGAGCTCACATACACGGCCTCAGAGGCGACAGATCCTCAATGTATCCAGTCACCGGTGACATTCTGTATTCTGTTCTTCTCCATCCGGCTCAGACCACTATGATGACTCTGGGAGAGAAAAGTGTTACTGCAGCAATAATATATACACTACAGAGAGGTATGAGATTGGGTTATAGCATGGCGGACACAGTGTATATATATATATATATCAATGGTGACAATGCTGCCTGTCATACAAAATAGCAGCAGTAATATGTGACCTGAGCTGAGCGGCAGACATGACTCTGCTCCTGACTTCTTAGGACACCTGTGACCTGCCGGAGTCTCCCCAAGGATCCCTGACTGTTATTGTGGAGCCCATGGAAAATACTGACACTCATCACACCGCGCTCCACCATGAGACTCCTGCTGATCCTCTGTATCCAGACCGCGCTCATATCTATAGGTAACATCTCATCTATTGTCATATCTATCTATCTATCTATCTATCTATCTATCTATCTATCTATCTATCTATCTATCTATCTATCTATCATCTATCTATCTATCTATCTATCTATCTATCTATCTATCCTATCTATCTATCATCTATCTATCTATCTCCTATCTATCTATCTATCTATCTATCTATCTATCTATCTATCTCCTATCTATCTATCTATCTATCTATCTATCTATCTCCTATCTATCTATCTATCTATCTATCTATCTATCTATCTATCTATCTATCATCTATCTATCTATCTATCATCTATCTATCTATCTATCTATCTATCTATCCTATCTATCTATCATCTATCTATCTATCTCCTATCTATCTATCTATCTATCTATCTATCTCCTATCTATCTATCTATCTATCTATCTCCTATCTATCTATCTATCTATCTATCTATCTATCTATCTATCTATCTATCATCTATCTATCTATCTATCTATCTATCTCCTATCTATCTATCTATCTATCTATCTATCTATCTCCTATCTATCTATCTATCTATCTATCTATCTATCTATCATCTATCTATCTATCTATCTATCTATCTATCTATCTATCTATCTATCTCCTATCTATCTATCTATCTATCTATCTATCTTCTATCTATCTATCTATCTATCTATCTATCTCCTATCTATCTATCTATCTATCTATCTATCTATCTATCTATCTATCTATCTATCTCCTATCTATCTATCTATCTATCTATCTATCTATCTATCTATCTCCTATCTATCTATCTATCTATCTATCTATCTATCTCTCTATCTATCTGATATCTATCTATCTATCTATCTATCTATCTATCTATCTATCTATCTATCTCCTATCTATCTATCTATCATCTATCTATCTATCTATCTATCTATCTATCTATCTATCTACATATAAGCAGTCATCCACCATGTTATAACCCAGTCTCTATGGTCTGTCCTGTCCAGGTAATTGTCTTCAGTGTCAGACATGTCACCGCAGTAATGACGACCCCACTGACTGTGAGGGGATAAGCTTCACATGCGGTCCAAGCCAAGTGTGCGTCGCTCTGCTTATGGCCACGTTCCATAGTGAGTATTGCACAAAGAACAATCGAAAAACAATGTAACTGATGCCCAAATAAGTAACCAAAAATAGATGGACTTGTCCTTATCCAAAAGAGGGCAAAGTACAACTATAAACTTTATTAGTACTTAGGTTTTGGGGCCCAACAGATAAAATGACTCGGGGATCCCGTCCCTAGGACATAGACAATAGCGCCCTTCAAATCTCCGTGTCTTAAGCTGGAGACTTATTGTGTTAGAGTCACTGGAGGATCCTGCTGTACTGTGATGAGCCCGTGTACTGAAGGTGTTACAAGACAGACTTCTGTAATAGAGTGGACATATTGTATATGGCAGAGTTACAGTGTTGGCCAAAAGTATCGCCCCCTGCAGTTCTGTCAGATAATCCTCTTCTAATCATTCTTCTTTGGCAAACTGCTTGCGGTCCCCCCTGAGATGTGAAGGGGGCCTTCTCCAAACTGCCACCAAGAGATCTCTCCTCCCCCTCCCCCACAGGTGTTCTATGGGATTCAGGGCTGGACTCATTGCTGCCACTTTACAAGTCTCCAGGGCTTTCTCTCACCACCATTTTCTAGTGCTGACCTGAAGTGTGTTTTGGGTCCTTGTCCTGCTGGAAGAGCCCTGACCTCTGAGGGAGACCCCGCTTTCTCACACTGGGCCCTACATTATGCTGCACAATGTGTTGGTAGTCTTCAGACTTCATAATGCCATTCACACGGTCAAGCAGTCCAGTGCCAGAGGCAGCAAAGCAACCCCAAACCATCAGGGACCTCCGCCATGTCTGACTGTAGGGGGCGTCTTCTTCTCTTTTTTCCTGTAATCTCTATGTTGAGGCCTTCTCCTACTTTTGTCTCCTCTGACCAGAGAACATTCTTCCAGAACGGTTTTGGCTTTCTCAGGTAAGTTTTGGCAAACTCCAGCCTGGCTTCTGTCTGTGGGTAAGAAGTGGGGTCTTCCTGGGTCTCCTACCATACAGTCCCTTCTCATTCAGACGCTGACGCTGGATAGTACGGGGTGACACTGTTGTACCCTCGGACTGCAGGGCAGCTTGGACTTGTTTGGATGTTAGTCGAGGTTCTTTATCCACCATCCGCACAATCTTGCGGTGAAATCTCTGGTCAATGTTTCTTCTGCGTCCACATCTAGGGAGGTTAGCCACAGTTAGAGATGAGCGAACACTAAAATGTTCGAGGTTCGAAATTCGATTCGAACAGCCGCTCAATGTTCGTGTGTTCGAACGGGTTTCGAACCCCATTATAGTCTATGGGGAACAGATACTCGTTAAGGGGGAAACCCAAATCCGTGTCTGGAGGGTCACCAAGTCCACTATGACACCCCAGGAAATGATGCCAACACCTCTGGAATGACACTGGGACAGCAGGGGAAGCATGTCTGGGGGCATCTAACACACCAAAGACCCTCTATTACCCCAACATCACAGCCTAACAACTACACACTTTACACACTCAATACCACCTCTCTGACAGTAGGAAAACACCTTGAAACATGTGTATTTGGCACTTGCAGTGAGGAGAGCTTGTCACCAGCAGTGAATTTGGCCCTTGTAGTAAGTTGAGGTTGGCACCAACATTTGTTTTGAAAATCAGGGTGGATTGAGCCTCTAACCAGCAGAGTTTGGGCAAATTCATGGTGGAGGGAGCCTCTAAACACCCCAGTTTGGGCAAATTCATGGTGGAGGGAGCCTCTAAAAACCCCAGTTTGGACCAATTCATGGTGGAGGGAGCCTCTAACCAGCCCAGTTTGGGCAAATTCATGGTGGAGGGAGCCTCTAAAAAACCCAGTTTGGACCAATTCATGGTGGAGGGAGCCTCTAACCAGCCCAGTTTGGGCAAATTCATGGTGGAGGGAGCCTCTAACCAGCCCAGTTTGAACCAATTCATGGTGGAGGGAGCCTCTAAACAGCCCAGTTTGGGCAAATTCATGGTGGAGGGAGCCTCTAAAAAACCCAGTTTGGACCAATTCATGGTGGAGGGAGCCTCTAACCAGCCCAGTTTGGACCAATTAATGGTGGAGGGAGCCTCTAACCAGCCCAGTTTGGACCAATTCATGGTGGAGGGAGCCTCTAAACAGCCAAGTTTTGGGAAATTCATGGTGGAGGGAGCCTCTAACCAGCCCAGTTTGGACCAATTCATGGTGGAGGGAGCCTCTAAACAGCCAAGTTTTGGGAAATTCATGGTGGAGGGAGCCTCTAACCAGCCCAGTTTGGACCAATTCATGGTGGAGGGAGCCTCTAAAAAACCCAGTTTGGACCAATTCATGGTGGAGGGAGCCTCTAAACAGCCCAGTTTGGGCAAATTCATGGTGGAGGGAGCCTCTAACCAGCCCAGTTTGGACCAATTAATGGTGGAGGGAGCCTCTAAACAGCCCAGTTTGGGCAAATTCATGGTGGAGGGAGCCTCTAACCAGCCCAGTTTGGACCAATTCATGGTGGAGGGAGCCTCTAACCAGCCCAGTTTGGGCAAATTCATGGTGGAGGGAGCCTCTAAAAAACCCAGTTTGGACCAATTCATGGTGGAGGGAGCCTCTAACCAGCCCAGTTTGGGCAAATTCATGGTGGAGGGAGCCTCTAACCAGCCCAGTTTGGACCAATTAATGGTGGAGGGAGCCTCTAACCAGCCCAGTTTGGACCAATTCATGGTGGAGGGAGCCTCTAACCAGCCCAGTTTGGACCAATTAATGGTGGAGGGAGCCTCTAAACAGCCAAGTTTTGGGAAATTCATGGTGGAGGGAGCCTCTAACCAGCCCAGTTTGGACCAATTCATGGTGGAGGGAGCCTCTAAACAGCCCAGTTTGGGCAAATTCATGGTGGAGGGAGCCTCTAAAAAACCCAGTTTGGACCAATTCATGGTGGAGGGAGCCTCTAATTAGCCCAGTTTGGACCAATTAATTGTGGAGGGAGCCTCTAACCAGCCCAGTTTGGACCAATTAATGGTGGAGGGAGCCTCTAAACAGCCCAGTTTGGGCAAATTCATGGTGGAGGGAGCCTCTAACCAGCCCAGTTTGGACCAATTAATGGTGGAGGGAGCCTCTAACCAGCCCAGTTTGGACCAATTAATGGTGGAGGGAGCCTCTAACCACCCCAGTTTGGACCAATTCATGGTGGAGGGAGCCTCTAACCAGCCCAGTTTGGACCAATTCATGGTGGAGGGAGCCTCTAAAAAACCCAGTTTGGACCAATTCATGGTGGAGGGAGCCTCTAAACAGCCCAGTTTGGGCAAATTCATGGTGGAGGGAGCCTCTAAAAAACCCAGTTTGGACCAATTCATGGTGGAGGGAGCCTCTAACCAGCCCAGTTTGGACCAATTAATGGTGGAGGGAGCCTCTAAACAGCCAAGTTTGGACCAATTCATGGTGGAGGGAGCCTCTAAAAACCCCAGTTTGGACCAATTCATGGTGGAGGGAGCCTCTAACCAGCCCAGTTTGGACCAATTAATGGTGGAGGGAGCCTCTAACCAGCCCAGTTTGGACCAATTAATGGTGGAGGGAGCCTCTAACCACCCCAGTTTGGACCAATTCATGGTGGAGGGAGCCTCTAAACAGCCAAGTTTGGACCAATTCATGGTGAAGGGAGCCTCTAAAAACCCGTTTGGACCAATTCATGGTGGAGGGAGCCTCTAACCAGCCCAGTTTGGGCAAATTCATGGTGGAGGGAGCCTCTAAACAGCCCAGTTTGGGCAAATTCATGGTGGAGGGAGCCTCTAACCAGCCCAGTTTGGACCAATTAATGGTGGAGGGAGCCTCTAACCAGCCCAGTTTGGACCAATTAATGGTGGAGGGAGCCTCTAACCACCCCAGTTTGGACCAATTCATGGTGGAGGGAGCCTCTAAACAGCCAAGTTTGGACCAATTCATGGTGGAGGGAGCCTCTAAAAACCCCAGTTTGGACCAATTCATGGTGGAGGGAGCCTCTAACCAGCCCAGTTTGGACCAATTAATGGTGGAGGGAGCCTCTAAACAGCCAAGTTTTGGGAAATTCATGGTGGAGGGAGCCTCTAACCAGCCCAGTTTGGACCAATTCATGGTGGAGGGAGCCTCTAAAAAACCCAGTTTGGACCAATTCATGGTGGAGGGAGCCTCTAACCAGCCCAGTTTGGACCAATTCATGGTGGAGGGAGCCTCTAAACAGCCCAGTTTGGGCAAATTCATGGTGGAGGGAGCCTCTAAAAAACCCAGTTTGGACCAATTCATGGTGGAGGGAGCCTCTAATTAGCCCAGTTTGGACCAATTAATGGTGGAGGGAGCCTCTAACCACCCCAGTTTGGACCAATTCATGGTGGAGGGAGCCTCTAACCAGCCCAGTTTGGACCAATTAATGGTGGAGGGAGCCTCTAACCACCCCAGTTTGGACCAATTCATGGTGGAGGGAGCCTCTAACCAGCCCAGTTTGGACCAATTCATGGTGGAGGGAGCCTCTAACCAGCCCAGTTTGGACCAATTAATGGTGGAGGGAGCCTCTAACCACCCCAGTTTGGACCAATTCATGGTGGAGGGAGCCTCTAAAAAACCCAGTTTGGACCAATTCATGGTGGAGGGAGCCTCTAAACAGCCCAGTTTGGGCAAATTCATGGTGGAGGGAGCCTCTAAACAGCCCAGTTTGGGCAAATTCATGGTGGAGGGAGCCTCTAACCAGCCCAGTTTGGACCAATTAATGGTGGAGGGAGCCTCTAACCAGCCCAGTTTGGACCAATTCATGGTGGAGGGAGCCTCTAAACAGCCCAGTTTGGGCAAATTCATGGTGGAAGGAGCCTCTAACCAGCAGAGTTGTGGGAAAGCAGGGTGGAGGGAGCCTCTAACCAGCAGAGTTGGTGGAAATCAGGGTGGAGGGAGCCTCTAACCAGCAGAGTTGGGGGAAATCATGTTGGAGGGAGCCTAGTATTAGCAGAATTGTGCAACGCTTATGGTGGATGAGTATGAGGATGCGGAGGAATTGGAGAGGTTGAGTACAGACATGGAGTTTCATGTTGGGGTGCTTTACACAGGTGGGCACAAAAATGAAGGCTCTATCCAGTGGTGGTTCATTTTTATCAAAGTGAGCCGGTCGGCACTCTCAGCTGACAGACGGGTGCGCTTGTCAGTGATGATGCCACCGGCTGCACTGAACACCCTCTCAGATAGGACGCTGGCGGCAGGACAGGACAGCACCTCCAAGGCATATAGGGCAAGTTCAAGCCACAGGTCCAACTTCGACACCCAATACGTGTAGGGCGCAGAGGGGTCGGAGAGGACAGGGCTGTGGTCGGAAAGGTATTCCCGCAACATGCGCCTATACTTCTCACGCCTGGTGACACTAGGACCCTCCGTGGCGGCACTTTGGCGAGGGGGTGCCATCAAGGTGTCCCAGACCTTAGACAGTGTGCCCCTCGTTTGTGTGGACCGGTGAGAACTTGGTTGCCTACTGGAGGAACTGCCCTCCCTGCCGCCACTGTCACATGCTGGAAACATCTCCATCATATTCTGCACCAATTGCCTGTGGCAAGCATTGATGCGATTGGCCCTCCCCTCTACCGGAATAAAAGACGAGATGTTGTTTTTATACCGGGGGTCAAGGATAGCAAAGATCCAGTACTGGTTGTCCTCCATGATTTTGACAATACGCTTGTCGGTTGTAAAGCACCCCAACATGAACTCAGCCATGTCTGCCACAGTGTTAGTTGGCATGACTCCTCTGGCCCCACCGGAAAGTTCAATCTCCATTTCCTCCTCATCCTCCATGTCTACCCATCCGCGCTGCAACAATGGGACGATTCGAAGTTGCCCGGAAGCCTCCTGTATCACCATCACATCATCGGACAACTCTTCTTCCTCCTCCTCCTCCTCCTCCTCCATTAAACGCAGTGAAGCGGACAGATGTGTGGACCTACTCTCCAGCTGTGACGGATCGGATGCTATCCCTAACTCCTCTGTGTGATCTGAGTTATCCCTGATGTCAATCAGGGATTCTCTCAGAACACACAAGAGCGGGATTGTAAGGCTCACCATCGCATCCTCAGAGCTCACCCTCCTTGTGGACTCCTCAAAGACCCGTAGGATGTCACAAAGGTCTCTCATCCATGGCCACTCATGGATGTGAAACTGAGGCAGCTGACTTTGTGGCACCCTAGGGTTTTGTAGCTGGTATTCCATCAAAGGTCTCTGCTGCTCAACCACTCTATTCAACATCTGAAACGTTGAGTTCCAGCGTGTGGGGACGTCGCACAAAAGCCGGTGTTGTGGCACATGCAGGCGTTGCTGGAGAGATTTTAAGCTAGCAGCGGCTACTGTCGACTTGCGAAAGTGGGCGCACATGCGCCGCACTTTCACCAGTAGCTCTGGAACATTGGGGTAGCTCTTTAGGAAACGTTGCACCACTAGGTTGAAGACGTGGGCCAGGCATGGAACATGTTGGAGTCCGGCAAGCTCCAGAGCTGCTACCAGGTTCCGGCCGTTATCACAAACGACCATGCCTGGGCCCAGGTGCAGCGGCTCAAACCATATTGCCGTCTCATCGAGGAGGGCATCCTTCACCTCGGAGGCAGTGTGCTGTCTGTCCCCCAAGCTGATCAGCTTCAGCACAGCCTGCTGACGTCTACCAACGCCAGTGCTGCAACGTTTCCAACTCGTAGCTGGGGTCAATCTAACAGCGGAGGAGGAGGCGGTGGCGGAGGAGGAGGCGGAGGAGGAGGCGGTAGAGGAGGAGGAGGAGGGGGGTGTTCTTCTCGTGTCCCTGCCAGGAATGTTAGGCGGGGAGACGAGGTACACCGGGCCAGTTTGGGAAGCAGTCCCAGCCTCAACTACATTTACCCAGTGTGCCGTCAGTGAAATGTAGCGTCCCTGTCCGCATGCACTTGTCCACGCGTCGGTGGTCAAGTGGACCTTTGTGCAAAGCGCGGAACTAAGGGCCCGCCTGATGTTGAGTGACACGTGCTGGTGCAAGGCGGGGACGGCACACCGGGAGAAGTAGTGACGGCTAGGGACGGCATAGCGAGGTGCCGCAGTTGCCATCAGGTCCAGGAAGGCGGGAGTTTCAACAAGCCGGAACGCCAACATCTCCTGGGCCAGCAGTTTAGCGATGTTGGCGTTCAAGGCTTGCGCGTGTGGGTGGTTAGCAGTGTATTTCTGCCGCCGCTCCAATGTCTGAGAGATGGTGGGTTGTTGTAAAGAAACGCCTGATGGTGCCTTTGATGGTGCAGGAGAAGGAGATAAGACAGGACCAGGGGAGGATGAGGTAGAAGTCAACAAAGTGGCGGAGGCAGATGAAGTGGTGTCCTGGCTCGTCCTCTGGAGTGCATCGCCAGCACAGTCAGCAGTGGCAGTGGCAGAGGCAGAGGCAGAGGCAGTGGCAGTGGCGTGAACGGCAGGCGGCCTTTGTCCTGCCGTTGCTGCCTGCCACTGATTCCAGTGCTTGGATTCCAAATGACGGCGCATTGAAGTGGTGGACAGGTTGCTCTTCTCAGAGCCCCTAATCAATTTCGAGAGGCAAATTGTGCAGACAACACTATATCTGTCCTCGGCGCATTCCTTGAAAAAACTCCACACCTTCGAGAAACGTGCCCTCGAGGTGGGAGTTTTTCGGGGCTGGGTACGAACTGGAACATCTTGGGAGATTCCGGGTGTGGCCTGGCTTCGCCTAAGCTGCTGACCTCTGCCTCTGCCTCTAGCTACCCTTTTTGGTGCTGCACCTGCCTCAACATCCACACTACTTTCCCCGCTTGACATCCCCCCTGTCCAGGTCGGGTCAGTGTCCTCATCATCCACCACTTCCTCTTCCAACTCCTGTCTCATCTCCTCCTCCCGCACAATGCGCCAGTCAACTGGATGCCCTGACGGCAACTGCGTCACATCATCGTCGATGAGGGTGGGTTGCTGGTCATCCACCACCAAATCGAACGGAGATGGAGGAGACTCTAGTGTTTGAGCATCTGGACACAGATGCTCCTCTGTTAGGTTCGTGGAATCGTGACGTGGAGAGGCAGGTTGAGGGACAATGAAAGGAGCGGAGAACAGCTCTGGGGAGCAGGGACAGTTTGGGTTATTGTTCTGTAAAGCTTCGGAATTTTGGGAGGAAGGAAGACAAGACTGTTGGGTAATAGGAGGAGAGGAGGCAGAGTCTGACTGGCTGCTGGACAATGTGCTGTAAGCGTTCTCTGACAGCCATTGCAAGACCTGTTCCTGGTTCTCGGGCCTACTAAGGTTTGTACCCTGCAGTTTAGTTAATGTGGCAAGCAACCCTGGCACTGTGGAGTGGCGCAATGCTTGCTGCCCCACAGGAGTAGGCACGGGACGCCCTGTGGCTTCACTGCTACCTTGCTCCCCAGAACCATTCCCCCGACCTCGCCCACGGCCTCGTCCACGTCCCTTTCCGGGAGCCTTGCGCATTTTGAATTCCTAGTTAGAAATTGGCACTGTATACCAGTAGTAAAAATTGTGGGTGCACGTAACCCCAATATATTCTTTGAATTCCCAGTCAGACACTGGCACTATATGGCAGTAGCAAGAAATGAGGGTATTTGTATTCCCAATATACTCTTTGAATTCCCAGTCAGACAATGGCACTGTATACCAGTAGTAAAAATTGTGGGTGCACGTAACCCCAATATATTCTTTGAATTCCCAGTCAGACACTGGCACTATATGGCAGTAGCAAGAAATGAGGGTATTTGTATTCCCAATATACTCTTTGAATTCCCAGTCAGACAATGGCACTGTATACCAGTAGTAAAAATTGTGGGTGCACGTAACCCCAATATATTCTTTGAATTACCAGTCAGAAACTGGCACTATATGGCAGTAGCAAGAAATGAGGGTATTTATAACCCCAATATATTCTTTGAATTCCCAGTCAGACAATGGCACTGTATACCAGTAGTAAAAATTGTGGGTGCACGTAACCCCAATATATTCTTTGAATTCCCAGTCAGAAACTGGCACTATATGGCAGTAGCAAGAAATGAGGGTATTTGTATTCCCAATATACTCTTTGAATTCCCAGTCAGACAATGGCACTGTATACCAGTAGTAAAAATTGTGGGTGCACGTAACCCCAATATATTCTTTGAATTACCAGTCAGAAACTGGCACTATATGGCAGTAGCAAGAAATGAGGGTATTTATAACCCCAATATATTCTTTGAATTCCCAGTCAGACAATGGCACTGTATACCAGTAGTAAAAATTGTGGGTGCACGTAACCCCAATATATTCTTTGAATTACCAGTCAGAAACTGGCACTATATGGCAGTAGCAAGAAATGAGGGTATTTGTATTCCCAATATATTCTTTGAATTCCCAGTCAGACAATGGCACTGTATACCAGTAGTAAAAATTGTGGGTGTATATAGCCCCAATTCTATTGCTAGGGGACTTGCAGGGTATTTCTGGGGTGAAGGTGGGGGGGCACACCGTTGGAACGGGTATCGGGGTATATATCGGGTATACGGGAATACACTGACAGTGTATTCCATTCAGGATCCTGGGAAAGCTGGGTTGCGGCGATTGAGCCCGTCAGTGCCACGTTACACTGACAAGCTTCTCCCTGGAATTTAGCTCTTACAAGAGCTGTTGGTTGTCTTCTCCTTCCTATCCTAGCCTGTCCCTGCCTACCCAGAATCTAAGCCCTAGCTAGCTGGACGGAAACCTCCGTCCTCGGTGAATTGCAAGCTCAGAATGACGCGAAGCTGGGCGGCGCTGTTCTTTTAAATTAGAGGTCACATGTTTTCGGCAGCCAATGGGTTTTGCCTACTTTTTTCAACGTCACCGGTGTCGTAGTTCCTGTCCCACCTCCCCTGCGCTGTTATTGGAGCAAAAAAGGCGCCAGGGAAGGTGGGAGGGGAATCGAGTAATGGCGCACTTTACCACGCGGTGTTCGATTCGATTCGAACATGCCGAACAGCCTAATATCCGATCGAACATGAGTTCGATAGAACACTGTTCGCTCATCTCTAGCCACAGTGCCATGGGCTTTACACTTCTTGATGACACTGCGCACGGTAGACACAGGAACATTCAGGGCTTTGGAGATGGACTTGTAGCCTTGAGATTGCTCAGGCTTCCTCACAATTTTGCTTCTCAAGTCCTCAGACAGTTCTTTGGTCTTCTTTCTTTTCTCCATGCTCAATGTGGTCACACAAGGACACAGGACAGAGGTGGAGTCAACTTTAACCCATTTCAACTGGCTGCAAGTGTGATTTAGTTATTGCCACCACCTGTTAGGTGCCTCAGGTAAGTAACAGGTGCTTGTAATTACACAAATTACAGAAGCATCACATGATTTTTCAAACAGTGCCAATACTTTTGTCCACCCCCTTTTTTATGTTTGCTGTGGAATTATATCCAATTTGGCTTTTTGACAATTCTTTTTGTGGTTTTCCATTGAAGACATATTAAATGAAGAAAATACCAAAGAATTTGTGATTGTAATCATTATCTGGAAGAAACAGAGTATTATCTGACAGAATTGCAGGGGGGCCAATACTTTTGGCCAACACTGTATTGGGTACTATAAGGCGGTGTTATTTAGATACCTGGACCGATGGTTATTTGCACAATGGCACTCTTCAGATCAGGTGAGTATAGACGACAGTTCACATTCTGTCTCTTGATCGCATTCTCACTTGTTCCCATTATTGAGGTCACATCTACTGATACTTCTTGGCCTGTATATCTTATGGAACTGATGTATTGCTGTTCTTGTTTTCCTCTCAGTTCAGACTGACTCTGTTATGTATTACACCAGAAGACTATGTTGGTTTTATAGAGCATGTGAACAAAGTGGCGGCATATCGTCCCCGTCACATAAGATGAGGTTCAGCATTACTTGTTGTTCTTCAGATGACTGCAGGTCGCCTCTTCCAGACTGTAAGTATTATGGGGGAACCTTAAAGGTCTTGTCCACCAGTCTTGTGTGATCTGACATCCATCACTATTAGAGTTGAGCGATCAGGATAGGAAATCTTCGGATTCCATTCGGTGATTGAGTAAATTTCACAATCACGTTCGGAATTCCGATTCCGATTTTTTTCCGGCGGGATCGAGGTCGGAGGTTATTTTCCATAATGCTTGGCTACTGGCCAATCATTGTGGGAAAAGCTATAGTATCAGATGAGCGAGTACTATTTGAATCTCCCATTTCGAATAGCATGCACCCATAGGAATGAATGGAACTAGCCCCGCTTAACCCCCTGCGTGCCGGCTGCATCCATTCATATCTATGGATTTACCGCAGCCTGCCACTCTTCTGCTTCATCCCTATTTTACCGTATACTCAACTCTGCTGCATCTGAGATGTAGCAGTGCTGTATATTCAACTCTGCTACATCTGAGATGTAGCAGAGCTGAGTATACAGTAAAGCAGGGATGAAGCAGAAGATTAGATAGCATATATCTACTCGCAAATTTTGCTCAACTTACCTGCACAGAAGTGCTGCCGATCAAGCTCTTCTCACTCCTCTTCTGTTAGAGATGCCAAGAGAAGGTGGGGCTTGTGGCTTTGGAGAGTGTGGGCGGGTACTGGGAGGGGAGACGTGAGTGACACACTCACATCTTCCCGCCCACACTCTCCTAAGCCACAACAATCCCCGCCTACCCCATCATCTCTAACACTAGCCTAGGGAGGTGGGGTGCGCATGGTGCTCTGAAGGCATGTGAAAGAGAGAAGAGGAGCGAGAATGGGGAGCGGCAATGATCTGTGCAGGTAAGCGGACACCAGGGGGACTAAGTAGCTGGGGGATTTTTTTTAATCATTACACAGCATGGAGTCCAGAAATTGAAACAATATTTGGACTACATGCTGTGTAGTGAATAGGATCGTTTTTAAAATCCAGTCTTCGAATATTAAAAAAAAATCCCATTGACTTGCATTGGGATCGGGATTGGGTTCGGATGGAAAATTATCGGAAATCGGATTTTAAAAACGATCCTGAAATTTCAAGATCGGCTCAGCTCTAATCATTATCCAAAAATGCATTAGGAAATGAGACTGACTTTCTATGAAAAACACTTTTCTGCCATGTTTTTTCCCACAGCAGTTTTTGGCTCCGGCCCACTAAGTGGAGCTTTAGCCTAAAGGAGTATTCCAGACCCCTGATACTGATAGCGCAGGACATAGAAACCTGTATATACATGGAAAGCCAAAGCAACGTAGAACGATTCCTACCTGGCGTCGGACAGACGTCATTCTCTACTTTTTTAGTAACTTTTTGTTATTTTTTGCTTTTAGTGCCACCAGAGAACAATACATTCACTGGACTGGTCTGCCCGGCCTGTTCTTCCTTCTTGGGGTGTGATAGGCCGCGCTATGCTATGAAGTGCTCCGGAGAAGAAGAATATTGTTTTAACTTAACAATCGGTAATCCACGGCCGCCATGTTGATATTTTATGTTTGATTTTATTTTTGATACATTTCCTATCATGGCTTCTATTTGTCTTTTCAAGAAAACTTTAATAACAAAGAGACGGTGACCGGCTGCGCCTCTCGCGGGTATTGTTATGTCAAATCTTTAATTGGGGAATTTTATCGGAATGAACTCAATTTGAAGGTTCCAACGGTTATCTACAACAAGGCGAACAGAACAAGTCCTCTGCCCGTAGGTGAGTCTTTATACCTGTCCGTGTTCTGAGTATCGCTAATAGGGTTCTCGCTCCCCTCCCTGGTGTCAGATACCCAGCACCCAGTGACCTATATACATATATATATATATATATATATATATATATATATATATATATATATATATATTAGATATCCATATAGTAAGTCACTAATTTATTTGCTTTGTTACAGTCAACACTTTGTTATGTAAGCAATGTCGAGGATCACTTGACATCAAATGTGAGCGGTACGTGAGATGCGGCCCAGACCAGGACGCATGTCTAACCATCATTATAAAGACCACATATGGTGAGTATATGTCTATAGGGGTCTGGAAGTGTCTACAGAAATGCACAAACAAAGCGCAGGTGAATATTGAGGTTCTCGGGATGGTTTGTCTTATGTCAAATTCATTGGACTTCGTTTCCGATCATCATTTTTTTGTAACATGATTTTGAGTTATTATGGGTTATGTGGTTTTATTAGAGCTCGTTCACACGGGGCAAGAGGGGGCGGATTTTGACGCCGAATTCATCTCAGAATGCGCTCCCTCACAGTAGAGGTCTATGTAGGCCTAGGTAGGTATGTTCCTGCTCACGGAAAAAGGAAGCGAGTTGCCCCTTCTTCAGGCGGATTCTCCGGTTGATTCAACCTGCCTCGTGACAGCACGCTCCGGACTAGACCCATTCATTTGGGCCTACTCCGGAGCAGGAAGCCATGACAATCGCGGCAGGCAAATTTTGGTCCTATTCTGATGCAGCTTCCCGCATCAAAATCAGGACTAAAATACGCGGTCACAACAGCAGCTTTTAGATTGAAATAGAACTCTACCAAATAATTATTTTTCACAAAGGCATTAAAAAAAAAATAAATAAAAAAACTAAATAACAATCAAGAAAATAAAGCGTTGCAGGGACTCCTAAAGCTAGGTAGGAGTCCCTGCATTAGCTAGGTGATTGGGTTTTCCAGTAGAAACCCGATTTCAGTATGATGGAAGCAATCTGATCACAATGAATGTGTGGCAGCGGTGTGGAGCTGCCAGCCTATTCATTTGAATTTCTTGATGTGGATCCTTCATTTACAGCAGGCACCACCCAGACATTCATTTAAATGTATGGGTAGTGCCTGCACTTATAGGGTCCCTAAAGGGTTAATATACCCTATGGGGCCCTTTTGTGCATTTATTATGGTATAATTATGGTTTTTTATTGATAAATGTCATTTTTTATATCCAATAATCATTAATGAAATACATTTTATAAAATAGGAGGAAAGAAAACTGCACAGATGGCAAAAAGATGCGGCGTCTCCTCGGAGTGTGACTACGCCGGGTCCATCACCACCGCTCAGAAGACCCTTTCCATAAAGACCGCCTGCTGTTATTATGACAACTGTATTTCTCCAATACCAACCGGTCAGTGTCCACACTTACTGAGATTTATTTGTATTTTCTTAACATGAATGCTGATTTTTTTTTATTTCTGACACAAAGTTACAAATTAACCTCTTGAGGACACAGCCTAAACCTGCCACCTATCAAAAGTGATACGTTGTCTCTTTACGTGGTGATAACTTTGGGGCGCTGTGACTTACCCAAGGGATTTTGAGAAAGTTTTGTTTTTGCAATTTGTTAGAGGTAGATTTTTGTAAAGATTTTTTTTGCATTTATTTATGAAATAGAAAATTTGGTGTCAATGTTGAAAAGTTTACAATTTTAAAAATGTGAAAATTTTCTGATTTTCAGACAAGTAAGGTGATACATAGTATCTACTAGGGATGTTAGAAGACTTACAAATCTAACAGCAAGAAAATTTCCCAAATCCATTTTGTAGAGGCGACCTCAGTTCTGAATGCGATTTGAAAAGCCGATATATTAGAAACCCCCATGAATCAAATCATTTCTAAAACTGAACCCCGAAAGTATCTCAAGGCTTCATTTTGGGACTTATTTAAGCCTTAAAATTAGAAAGGAGGTGAGATTTAGGCAGTTCATTTTTTTAAGTAATATGTTCATTGAGCCTATGAATTTACATACTCAAAACAATGTATTAGGCAATTTTTCCTGAACATGGTAATACCCCACATGTGGTTGTAGACTGCTATAGGGCAAGAAGTTGGGGTTCAAAATACAAAAAGCGCTATTTAACTTTTGGAAGGCAGATTCATTTACAGATACCTTGATGCATTTGCACAAGAGGTGACCTCATTTCAGAAAGTGCATTGCTCAAAAAGTTTTTAAAGGGGTATAGTCACTTTAACCCCTGAGATGTAAAAACTCACCTCTCCAGTGATTAAAGTGTGTTTCCTGATTTTGGAAAAAAAAAAATAGCAGTCACCGAATCATTGGAAACGAAATGCAACAGGACAATAAAATGAAAGAGAAGCACGTGGATTTGAGGCGGAATATGGTTATAAACTTCTGTGTGAACAGACAGGAGGATGAAGAAGTGAAGGAACATTATTTGGCCTTTGGAGCGTAGATTTCAATGTTTGGTTTTTTGGACGCCATGTCATGTTTGCAGAACCTCTAAGGTGCCAGTTACATGGAATCCCCCAGGGGATGACCACATACTGAAAAATAAAACCCTCAAAGAATTTATCAAGGGATGTAGTCAGCATTATTTTTCTAGTTGTGAATGTACAGCGGAGCGTGAAGAGGGAATATGTAACCTGAGAGGAGGACATTGGGAACACCAAATTCCCTACCATTTCCCAAGCAGCTACTAGAGTTGGGGGGTCACACTGGGGTCACTTCTGGTGGATTTTAGAATATGCTCAAGACTAGTCCTCTTATAAATCTAAAAACTGTTCTCCCCTAATTCTTCTCCTATAATTCTATACACTGTGCTCCACTAGTCCTCCTCCTATAATTCTATATACTGTGCTCCACTAGTCCTCTCCTATAATTCTATACACTGTGCTCCACTAGTCCTCCTCCTATAATTCTATATACTGTGCTCCACTAGTCCTCCTATAATTCTATATACTGTGCTCCACTAGTCCTCCTATAATTCTATATACTGTGCTCCACTAGTCCTCCTATAATTCTATATACTGTGCTCCACTAGTCCTCTCCTATAATTCTATATACTGTGCTCCAGACTAGTCCTCTCCTATAATTCTATATACTGTGCTCCACTAGTCCTCCTCCTATAATTCTATATACTGTGCTCCACTAGTCCTCCTATAATTCTATATACTGTGCTCCACTAGTCCTCCTATAATTCTATATACTGTGCTCCACTAGTCCTCTCCTATAATTCTATATACTGTGCTCCACTAGTCCTCTCCTATAATTCTATATACTGTGCTCCACTAGTCCTACTCCTATAATTCTATATACTGTGCTCCTCTAGTCCTCCTCCTATAATTCTATATACTGTGCTCCACGAGTCCTCCTCCTATAATTCTGTACACTGTGCTCCACTAGTCCTCTCCTATAATTCTATATACTGTGCTCCACTAGTCCTCTCCTATAATTCTATATTCTGTGCTCCACTAGTCCTCTCCTATAATTCTATATACTGTGCTCCACTAGTCCTCTCCTATAATTCTATATACTGGGCTCCACTAGTCCTCCTCCTATAATTCTATATACTGTTCTCCACTAGTCCTCCTCCTATAATTCTATATACTGTGCTCCACTAGTCCTCTCCTATAATTCTATATACTGTGCTCCACTAGTCTTCCTCCTATAATTCTATATACCGTGCTCCACTAGTCTTCCTCCTATAATTCTATATACTGTGCTCCACTAGTCCTCCTCCTATAATTCTATATACCGTGCTCCACTAGTCCTCCTCCTATAATTCTATATACTGTGCTCCACTAGTCCTCTCCTATAATTCTATATACCGTGCTCCACTAGTCCTCTCCTATAATTCTATATACTGTGCTCCACTAGTCTTCCTCCTATAATTCTATATACTGGGCTCCACTAGTCCTCCTCCTATAATTCTATATACTGTTCTCCACTAGTCCTCCTATAATTCTATATACTGTGCTCCACTAGTCCTACTCCTATAATTCTATATACTGTGCTCCACTAGTCCCCTCCTATAATTCTATATACTGTGCTCCACTTGTCCTCCTCCTATAATTCTATATACTGTGCTCCACTAGTCCTCTCCTATAATTCTATATACTGTGCTCCACTAGTCCTCTCCTATAATTCTATACACTGTGCTCCACTAGTCCTCCTCCTATAATTCTATATACTGTGCTCCACTAGTCCTCTCCTATAATTCTATATACTGTGCTCCACTAGTTCTCTCCAATAATTCTATATACTGTGCTCCACTAGTCCTCCTCCTATAACTCTATATACTGTGCTCCACTAGTCCTCTCCTATAATTCTATATACTGTGCTCCACTAGTCGTCTCCTATAATTCTATATACTGTGCTCCACTAGTCCTCTCCTATAATTCTATATACTGTGCTCCACTAGTCCTCTCGTATAATTCTATATACTGTGCTCCACTAGTCCTCTCCTATAATTCTATATACTGTGCTCCACTAGTCCTCCTATAATTCTATATACTGTGCTCCACGAGTCCTCCTCCTATAATTCTATACACTGTGCTCCACTAGTCCTCTCCTATAATTCTATATACTGTGCTCCACTAATCCTCTCCTATAATTCTATATACTGTGCTCCACTAGTCCTCTCGTATAATTCTATATACTGTGCTCCACTAGTCCTCTCCTATAATTCTATACACTGTGCTCCACTAGTCCTCTCCTATAATTCTATATACTGTGCTCCACTAATCCTCTCCTATAATTCTATATACTGTGCTCCACTAGTCCTCTCGTATAATTCTATATACTGTGCTCCACTAGTCCTCTCCTATAATTCTATATACTGTGCTCCACTAGTCCTCTCCTATAATTCTATACACTGTGCTCCACGAGTCCTCCTCCTATAATTCTATATACTGTGCTCCACTAGTCCTCCTCCTATAATTCTATATACTGTGCTCCACTAGTCCTCCTCCTATAATTCTATATATTGTGCTCCACTAGTCCTCCTCCTATAATTCTATATACTGTTCTCCACTAGTCCTCCTCCTATAAATCTATATACTGTGCTCCACTAGTCCTCTCCTATAATTCTATATACTGTGCTCCACTAGTCTTCCTCCTATAATTCTATATACTGGGCTCCACTAGTCCTCTCCTATAATTCTATATACCGTGCTCCACTAGTCCTCCTCCTATAATTCTATATACTGTGCTCCACTAGTCCTCCTCCTATAATTCTATATACTGTGCTCCACTAGTCCTCTCCTATAATTCTATATACTGTGCTCCACTAGTCCTCTCCAATAATTCTATATACTGTGCTCCACTAGTCCTCCTCCTATAACTCTATATACTGTGCTCCACTAGTCCTCTCCTATAATTCTATATACTGTGCTCCACTAGTCCTCTCCTATAATTCTATATACTGTGCTCCACTAGTCCTCTCCTATAATTCTATATACTGTGCTCCACTAGTCCTCTCGTATAATTCTATATACTGTGCTCCACTAGTCCTCTCCTATAATTCTATATACTGTGCTCCACTAGTCCTCCTATAATTCTATATACTGTGCTCCACGAGTCCTCCTCCTATAATTCTATACACTGTGCTCCACTAGTCCTCTCCTATAATTCTATATACTGTGCTCCACTAATCCTCTCCTATAATTCTATATACTGTGCTCCAGACTAGTCCTCTCCTATAATTCTATATACTGTGCTCCACTAGTCCTCTCATATAATTCTATATACTGTGCTCCACTAGTCCTCTCCTATAATTCTATATACTGTGCTCCACTAGTCCTCTCCTATAATTCTATACACTGTGCTCCACGAGTCCTCCTCCTATAATTCTATATACTGTGCTCCACTAGTCCTCCTCCTATAATTCTATATACTGTGCTCCACTAGTCCTCCTCCTATAATTCTATATACTGTGCTCCACTAGTCCTCTCCTATAATTCTATATACTGTGCTCCACTAGTCCTCTCCTATAATTCTATACACTGTGCTCCACTAGTCCTCTCCTATAATTCTATATACTGTGCTCCACTAATCCTCTCCTATAATTCTATATACTGTGCTCCAGACTAGTCCTCTCCTATAATTCTATATACTGTGCTCCACTAGTCCTCTCATATAATTCTATATACTGTGCTCCACTAGTCCTCTCCTATAATTCCATATACTGTGCTCCACTAGTCCTCTCCTATAATTCTATATACTGTGCTCCACTAGTCCTCTCCTGTAATTCTATATACTGTGCTCCACTAGTCCTCTCCTATAATTCTATATACTGTGCTCCACTAGTCCTCCTCCTATAATTCTATATACTGTGCTCCACTAGTCCTCTCCTATAATTCTATATACTGTGCTCCACTAGTCCTCTCCTATAATTCTATATACTGTACTCCACTAGTCCTCCTCCTATAACTCTATATACTGTGCTCCACTAGTCCTCTCCTATAATTCTATATACTGTGCTCCACTATTCCTCTCCTATAATTCTATATACTGTGCTCCACTAGTCCTCTCCTATAATTCTATATACTGTGCTCCACTAGTCCTCCTCCTATAATTCTATATACTGTGCTCCACTAGTCCTCTCCTATAATTCTATATACTGTGCTCCACTAGTCCTCCTCCTATAACTCTATATACTGTGCTCCACTAGTCCTCCTCCTATAATTCTATATACTGTGCTCCACTAGTCCTCTCCTATAATTCTATATACTGTGCTCCACTAGTCCTCCTCCTATAACTCTATATACTGTGCTCCACTAGTCCTCTCCTATAATTCTATATACTGTGCTCCACTAGTCCTCTCCTATAATTCTATATACTGTGCTCCACTAGTCCTCTCCTATAATTCTATATACTGTGCTCCACTAGTCCTCTCCTATAATTCTATATACTGTGCTCCACTAGTCCTCTCCTATAATTCTATATACTGTGCTCCACTAGTCCTCTCCTATAATTCTATATACTGTGCTCCACTAGTCCTCCTCCTATAATTCTATATACTGTGCTCCACTAGTCCTCTCCTATAATTCTATATACTGTGCTCCACTAGTCCTCTCCTATAATTCTATATACTGTGCTCCACTAGTCCTCTCCTATAATTCTATATACTGTGCTCCACTAGTCCTCTCCTATAATTCTATATACTGTGCTCCACTAGTCCTCTCCTATAATTCTATATACTGTGCTCCACTAGTCCTCTCCTATAATTCTATATACTGTGCTCCACTAGTCCTCTCCTATAATTCTATATACTGTGCTCCACTAGTCCTCCTCCTATAACTCTATATACTGTGCTCCACTAGTCCTCTCCTATAATTCTATATACTGTGCTCCACTAGTCCTCTCCTATAATTCTATATACTGTGCTCCACTAGTCCTCTCCTATAATTCTATATACTGTGCTCCACTAGTCCTCTCCTATAATTCTATATACTGTGCTCCACTAGTCCTCTCCTATAGCTCTATATACTGTGCTCCACTAGTCCTCTCCTATAATTCTATACACTGTGCTCCACTAGTCCTCTCCTATAATTCTATATACTGTGCTCCACTAGTCCTCCTCCTAGGTTTCTATATACTGTGCTCCACTAGTCCCCTCCTATAATTCTATATACTGTGCTCCACTAGTCCTCCTCCTAGGTTTCTATACACTGTGCTCCACTAGTCCTCTCCTATAATTCTATATACTGTGCTCCACTAGTCCTCCTCCTAGGTTTCTATATACTGTGCTCCACTAGTCCTCCTCCTAGGTTTCTATATACTGTGCTCCACTAGTCCTGATGACAGCAATGACTGTGTGTATTTTTTAGTGTCCCCAGAAAGCGAGATAACCAATGGATACATTTGTGAATCCTGTTATATTAAGGATCGTGGTAGATGCAATGGTAGAGATCGCATTGAATGTACCGGGAACGCAACGCGGTGTATTACCTACACGGAGAAACTGATACAAGGTAATGGACAAGTGATCTTTTCTTCTGTGCAATAAAATGCAAGTTGTTCAGCATCAGTGGAACCTTATAGGGGTTGTAGCATGGAGCCTCCACACTGCACCCTCCTCCCACTGGCAAATAGGTGCAACTTCAAAGGAAATTTGGGTATAGCTTAAACTCATCAAAATGCCCCAAATTGAATTTAAATGCAGTTGTAAAATTTTGTCTCATTATAAGTCACCTAATAGGTTATTTTAACCTCAATTCAATAGTAGAGATGACAAGATTTGATACAAAAATATTAGTGAGGGTCAACCCTTGTGCTGGAGGACTTTTTATGACCTTTTTGGATTGGGGGGTATCCCTTCGTGCACTTGTGGTGAAGCCGTTTTTTTTATTTTTTTATCAACCCTCGTTGCTCGTTTTGGGTTGAACTTGTTCATCACACACCAGATGGCTATTATTATAGTGGGGGGTCTTTTCAGACTTCCAAGTGTAATAAGCTGCGGCTCATGGGAGGAGACTATATACTCACCTTCCATCACCTCTCCTGGGCATCCTTGTGCCATTTCATGGTTCCCTGGTGTGTCCTCCCTGATATCCTCTTCTGGCCTCTAGGTTATCCCTGAGGCACCCAGCATCATGATGTCGCACCCTGTGACATAACTCCAGGACACGTGATGTCATCCACAGCTGTATGCTGTGAGAATACCTGTGAGGGGAGGCAAGGTGAGTATATAGGTTTGTTATACTTACTCACCTCTCCTAGGCCTCCGCTCTAGAGTCTGAAGAAATGAGTGATGAACCTCAAAAGTATGAGTTTGGGTTGAGCCTGAATCTTTTGGAAAATTTGGGTCAAATCTAATTCCTCTCTATAAGCCGTGCTGGCCAGTGCACATGAGAATATTATCGCAGATAGGTCAGAAGAAACCCCTGGGTATTTTAATGATTTGTAGGTTCTGAACACCAAATATGGAGGTCCCAAAGCGTGATGAGCAGTTCACTCATCTCTACCGGTGGGTTTTTGGTGGGAGAACGGTCCATGGTGACCTATCAGATGTAAGATTAGTCAAGTTCAAGTTTGCTGCATCTCTGGGCCAGGGCTCAGGTGCAACTTCTACCTATGACTACACTTCTGCGTGGATGGGATGTCCCAGGACCTCGGGTAATACACTATAGACTTGTTTTTTCTATGTACTTTTATATATTTGCAGAGCGTTATACAAGCACTGGAATCTTGCGCGGCTGTGCTCACCCCAGAATATGTGATAGTGGAAATATAACCGTGACCTACGACCTCAGGACCTATGAGGAAACAAAAACATGTTCTATTCCAGCAAAAGGCTGTGTCCATCCTCCAAAAATCCTGTGCGTTCTCTTCATCCTTACTCCTCTGCTGACACTAGTCTAAAGAGGTGAGGATACAAACTAAGAAATGATCCTGGGTCTATTTGCAGCATCCCGGAGTGCTACTGCTTTAAGTGTTCGTCTTTTGTGCCTCTTGGATTTGTTGGTATGTCTCATCCTTGATGTTCTATGTTATATGTTTATGTCATTTTATATATTATTTTGCAGCTTTCCTCTTTTCCCCAGTGTTTCAAACCCTTACCCTTGGTTCAGCCCTGACCAATCACAGGCCAATGGGTGGGATTGTAGGAGACCTAGGTCTTCTGGGTGTCCGTTGAACCTCAGTCTAGTGGATGCAGAGAGCCTGTACAGTTCACGCCGGACTGCACAGAGTTACTTTTACAGCGCTGAGACTGGGCTTCAATGGCTACCAATACAGCCCCTAGGAGGAGAGTACCTTGCCCCGGGCTCAACTAGAGACAGCCCTGAGAAAGAGAGAATTGCTGTCTGGACTATTGGGCATTTTGCATTCTGTGCCATGAGGAGCAGGAGAGGAGCCTCACAGGAGGACCATATTCGGGCCTAAACTGAAGGTAACTCCCTGTATCACTACTATCCCCAGCATCCTCATCTGGGAGTGACATGAGAGGAGGAGTAGTTGGAGTACTATGCCATAGAGCCGGTAAGATCTCTGGGCACCCTCTTATAACCATTTCTGGGGGTTTGGACATTTTGGTACTACTACCCCCATTTGTATCTGTTCCAGTTGCTGAATAAAGCAGTTACTCTGTTCAACTCCAACAGTTGGCTTCCTGAATTGTGTCTGCCATAACACCAGGGTTGTTCTGAACACCATCACACCGGCTCAGAGAGGAGAGGTCCCCTCCCCAACTGGAAGTGCCCTGGGGGAATACTACTACTACCATCAATATCTGGAAGTACTGCAGGACCCCTCTCAGTGGTGTCCAGCCTAGGAGTGTGGCTGGAGTGTTTAGTTGAGTGTGCTCGGCCTAGCAGGTGGCACAGCGTCCACCACTACAACTCCCATCTTCTGGCCTCCTCCATCTGGGTTACAGTATATTAAAGTTATTATAACCTCCGAATAGCACTCGATTATTTCCATGGACAATATCCATAAACGTGTGACCTCTTCACCCTGGATCAGGTCTCACTTCACGCATGATTATTGCACCTTCTGTAGAACTTTAAGAAACCTCCCTCCATAATTCTTCCTTTATCTATGGAAGGTTTTGCTATAAGGTTTGGATTTGTACAAAAGCTTTGACAGTTTATATAAAAGCCCATTGTAATTTATCTCCCTTGTCTGTGAGTCTGATTTATTTTGGGGGACACATTTATGGGACAGGGCACAGTTGGAATAAGTTCACACTGAGTTTTTGTAGGTAGATTTAGTAGCACACTACACCTCGATTCAGCAGCCATGATCTCTGACATTCAAAAGATCAAGTAATAGCGGGGTTACCTATAGTCACCCTCGATATCTCTGCCCGTACTCTGCCTCCCACACAAGAAAGACATCTCCGCAACAAAACTACTTTCTTGACAATAAGTGTTTCTTCTGCCTTAGATTCATTTCAAATAGCTTTGCGAGGCAGAATCTCCTGAAGATAGATCAGCGAGAGAAAAAAATCTGGTACAGACTCCCGATGAAATGAATCAGAGAGTTGGAGGCAATTTATGAGATAAAATTGATGTAAAAAGTTGCGACGCCCTAGAGGAATGGATCTGTATGTGTGTAGATAGTGTGATGCTGAGCGGGGGCGGAGTTTACAAAGAAATGTAACTTTGTGTATACTTTCTATCACACTAGTGGAACATTGTACAAAAACAACTTTCACTTGACCATGGGCCACAGCCCTGTCTCTCTCAACTAAGAGTAGAAATTGGACATTTTGCAAATTTAATACTTTGGTGACAAGTATATATAGAAGGTAACACCTCCGGCTGGGCGCAGAGCTCCGGCACGCTGTAGGGATTGTGGACAACAAGGTCACAATGATCAGTCATAAACAACAGTGTAACCGTAATATAGAGTTGCATCAGTTTCTGCATCTGGTTATTGTACTTTAGAAAGATTCTTCCCGGGGATCAGTAGTGATAGAGAAGTGGCCGGGGCATTCAATAAGCTTAAATTAAGGCTGTCCTTACATTACAAATAACCTAACACATGGTGGCAGCACTGTATTTTTCCCCTCAAGCCATAAC
>NC_134270.1:181501209-181583709 GCF_031893055.1 Leptodactylus fuscus | reverse complement strand
CTGATACAATGTCTCCGAGCACTGCAGGGGGGTGGCTGATACAATGTCTCCGAGCACTGCGGGGGGGGATGGCTGATACAATGTCTCTGAGCACTGCAGGGGGGATGGCTGATACAATGTCTCTGAGCACTGCAGGGGGATGGCTGATACAATGTCTCTGAGCACTGCAGGGGGATGGCTGATACAATGTCTCCAAGCACTGCAGGGGGATGGCTGATACAATGTCTCTGAGCACTGCGGGGGGGTGCCTGATACAATGTCTCTGAGCACTGCAGGTGGGTGGCTGATACAATGTCTCCGAGCACTGCAGGGGGGTGGCTGATACAATGTCTCCGAGCACTACAGGGGGATGGCTGATACAATGTCTCCGAGCACTGCGGGGGATGGCTGATACAATGTCTCCGAGCACTGCAGGGGGGTGGCTGATACAATGTCTCCGAGCACTGCAGGGGGGTGGCTGATACAATGTCTCCGAGCACTGCGGGGGGGTGGCTGATACAATGTCTCCGAGCACTGCGGGGGGGTGGCTGATACAATTTCTCCGAGCACTGCAGGAGGATGGCTGATACAATGTCTCCGAGCACTGCAGGGGGATGGCTGATACAATGTCTCCGAGCACTGCAGGGGGGTGGCTGATACAATGTCTCCGAGCACTGCGGGGGGGATGGCTGATACAATGTCTCTGAGCACTGCAGGGGGGATGGCTGATACAATGTCTCTGAGCACTGCAGGGGGATGGCTGATACAA
This sequence comes from Leptodactylus fuscus, assembly GCF_031893055.1. Taxonomy (NCBI): domain Eukaryota; kingdom Metazoa; phylum Chordata; class Amphibia; order Anura; family Leptodactylidae; genus Leptodactylus; species Leptodactylus fuscus. The sequence goes on along the minus strand of NC_134270.1, from coordinate 181,582,961 downwards.
TGTCTCTGAGCACTGCAGGGGGATGGCTGATACAATGTCTCCGAGCACTGCAGGGGGATGGCTGATACAATGTCTCTGAGCACTGCGGGGGGGTGCCTGATACAATGTCTCTGAGCACTGCAGGTGGGTGGCTGATACAATGTCTCCGAGCACTGCAGGGGGGCGGCTGATACAATGTCTCTGAGCACTGCAGGGGGATGGCTGATACAATGTCTCCGAGCACTGCAGGGGGTGGCTGATACAATGTCTCCGAGCACTGCAGGGGGGTGGCTGATACAATGTCTCTGAGCACTGCGGGGGGGTGCCTGATACAATGTCTCTGAGCACTGCAGGGGGATGGCTGATACAATGTCTCCGAGCACTGCAGGGGGTGGCTGATACAATGTCTCCGAGCACTGCAGGGGGGTGGCTGATACAATGTCTCCGAGCACTGCGGGGGGGTGCCTGATACAATGTCTCTGAGCACTGCAGGGGGTGGCTGATACAATGTCTCCGAGCACTGCAGGGGGATGGCTGATACAATGTCTCCGAGCACTGCAGGGGGATGGCTGATACAATGTCTCCGAGCACTGCGGGGGATGGCTGATACAATGTCTCCGAGCACTGCAGGGGGGTGCCTGATACAATGTCTCTGAGCACTGCAGGTGGGTGGCTGATACAATGTCTCCGAGCACTGCAGGGGGGTGGCTGATACAATGTCTCCGAGCACTACAGGGGGATGGCTGATACAATGTCTCCGAGCACTGCGGGGGATGGCTGATACAATGTCTCCGAGCACTACAGGGGGATGGCTGATACAATGTCTCCGAGCACTGCAGGGGGGTGGCTGATACAATGTCTCCGAGCACTGCAGGGGGGTGGCTGATACAATGTCTCCGAGCACTGCGGGGGGGTGGCTGATACAATGTCTCCGAGCACTGCGGGGGGGTGGCTGATACAATTTCTCCGAGCACTGCAGGAGGATGGCTGATACAATGTCTCCGAGCACTGCAGGGGGATGGCTGATACAATGTCTCCGAGCACTGCAGGGGGGTGGCTGATACAATGTCTCCGAGCACTGCGGGGGGGGATGGCTGATACAATGTCTCTGAGCACTGCAGGGGGGATGGCTGATACAATGTCTCTGAGCACTGCAGGGGGATGGCTGATACAATGTCTCTGAGCACTGCAGGGGGATGGCTGATACAATGTCTCCGAGCACTGCAGGGGGATGGCTGATACAATGTCTCTGAGCACTGCGGGGGGGTGCCTGATACAATGTCTCTGAGCACTGCAGGTGGGTGGCTGATACAATGTCTCCGAGCACTGCAGGGGGGCGGCTGATACAATGTCTCTGAGCACTGCAGGGGGATGGCTGATACAATGTCTCCGAGCACTGCAGGGGGTGGCTGATACAATGTCTCCGAGCACTGCAGGGGGGTGGCTGATACAATGTCTCTGAGCACTGCGGGGGGGTGCCTGATACAATGTCTCTGAGCACTGCAGGGGGATGGCTGATACAATGTCTCCGAGCACTGCAGGGGGTGGCTGATACAATGTCTCCGAGCACTGCAGGGGGGTGGCTGATACAATGTCTCCGAGCACTGCAGGGGGTGGCTGATACAATGTCTCCGAGCACTGCGGGGGGGTGCCTGATACAATGTCTCTGAGCACTGCAGGGGGATGGCTGATACAATGTCTCCGAGCACTGCAGGGGGTGGCTGATACAATGTCTCTGAGCACTGCAGGGGGGATGGCTGATACAATGTCTCCGAGCACTGCGGGGGGGGTGCCTGATACAATGTCTCTGAGCACTGCAGGGGGTGGCTGATACAATGTCTCCGAGCACTGCAGGGGGATGGCTGATACAATGTCTCCGAGCACTGCAGGGGGATGGCTGATACAATGTCTCCGAGCACTGCGGGGGATGGCTGATACAATGTCTCCGAGCACTGCAGGGGGGTGGCTGATACAATGTCTCCGAGCACTGCGGGGGATGGCTGATACAATGTCTCTGAGCACTGCAGGGGGTGGCTGATACAATGTCTCCAAGCACTGCAGGGGGTGGCTGATACAATGTCTCCGAGCACTGCAGGGGGGTGGCTGATACAATGTCTCCGTGACCTCCTTGTGGCTAGGGCCATGGAGTTGGAGTCACTTAACCAGTGACTGATCATGTTTTTTGCATCAGTCAGTTCTATTTCTATTTCAGGCCTTGTTCACATCTCAGTTGATAATCCGTTCGGGGGAGTTCGGCCCAGTGTACGAATAAATAAACTAAATATTTTGTTCTTGTATCTCATGGAATTGATGTGATGTTACATCTTTTTTTCCTACCTCTCAGATGAGGCGAATATTATTTCGTATCATGTCACGAGATCGTGTTGGTTTAATAGTTCGTGTGGACAAAGTGGCGGCATATCGTCCCCGTCACATAAGATGAGGTTCAGCACTACTTGTTGTTATTCAGATGGCTGCAGGACGCCTCTCCCGGACTGTAAGTATTATGGGGGAACCCTAAAGGGCTCGTCCACCGGTGCTGGGTGCTACTCCATCAGTCACTATCCCTAATACACTTTAAGGCCTCGTTCACAAGTCAGAATGAAGAGGAATTTGAGGAAGACATCTGCCTTGGATTCCGATTCATCTTCTGGCCCCGGGTCCCTGCGGTGGAATGCCGATGCAGAGCTTTGCATTTTACCACACCTTTCTCCCACACATAAGGCCTACATGACTGGAGAGTCTCAAGCTGCGGACTTCATGACTGAATGAGTTGCGAATTCCACGCAAGATCGAGTAGGTCGCTTATTTTTTGGGGTGTTCTGCTCCGATCTCTGACTCTCATTTCATTGAATGGGTGGCAGAATGAGGGTGGAACATGACACTGAATTTGAGTTGGAATCCACCTTAGGGTCAGTTCACATGGTGGAAAATTTAGAGGAAATTTCTCTTCATTTTCAGCCGCCAGCTGTTTCGCGCACCTAGCCATGATGGGATGCCAATGCATCAGCACTCCATAGCGGCATCCCAGTCCTGATTAGGCCCAGATGAATAGGAGGGAGTCTCGAGCCGTGGACCCGTGGGCAGAATCTGTGGCGAGATTGAGCAGGAGGAATCTTCGCCAGATTCGAGGGCAGAATCCACCCCCAAATCCATGGCAAATTCCTACGTGTAAACTGACCCAAAGGGGGTAATTCGGATCCCTAATACTGATAGAGAAGAATATAACAACCAGTTACATAGGACACCAAAGCAATGATGGATGGAATTCTCTACTTTTACATCTATTTTTAGAATTTATTCTTAACAATTTTTTATAACATTTTGTTACTTTTTGCCTTTAGTGCCGCCAGAAAACAATACATTTAATGGACTGGTCTGCCCGGCCTGTTCTTACTTCTTGGGGTGTGATAGGCCGAGCTACGCCATGAAGTGCTCTGGACGGGAGGAATATTGCTTTAGCTTTACTGCCGGTAATCCACGGACGCCATGTTGATATTTTGTATCTGATTTTTTTCTTGCTCCATTTCCTATAATGAAAATTCTCATTTCCTTTACACTAAGATAAATTTTCCGGCTGCGCCTCTCACGGGTATTGTTCTGTCAAGTCTTTCATTGGGGAATTTTATCGGAGTAAACCCGTTTTGTTCTTTCCAAGTATTGACTGCTTTTGGGCGAGCGGCACAAGTCCTCTGCCTGTAGGTGAGTTTGTTTTATGGCGGGGCTCCGGACAGCTTTGGCTGATTGTAGGCTCAGCTGTAGGGTCCCTATAGCATATTCTGCTATCTGCTATAATAGTATGGCGGATGTCAAGAAAGGGTTAAGGAGGAATCGAGAAAGGTTCATACAGAAACATATAGTGGCGTGCAAAATTTAAGCATGTGTCAAAATGCAAAGTGAATGCAGTACCTGCAGAATCTGCATTTTATTTTAGTTTATTAGTAGGGTTGAGCGATCAGGATGGGAAAAGATCAGATCCCGATCGGCGATCAAGTAGATTTCACAATCGCGATCTGGTTCCGATCCCATCTAAATTAGATCGGGAACGGAATTCCGATCCCGATCGCTCAACTTACCTGCACAGATCCACTGTCACTGTCGCTCCCCGTTCTTCTCAGTCCGGTTTGCTCACATTTACAGGCCTTCAGAGCGCCGTGCGCACCCCCGCCTCCCAGGTTAGTGTTACAGACCTAGGAAGAAGGCGGGGCTTGTGACTTAGGAGAGTGTGGGCGGGCACTGGGAGGGGAGATGTGAGTAATGCACTCACGTCTCCCCCCCTGTACCCGCCCACACTCTCCTAAGCCACAACAAGTCCGCCTACTCCCAGCATCTCTAACACTAGCCTAGGGAGGCGGGGCTGTGCACAGCGCTCTGGAGGCATGTGAATGAGAGAGAAGAGGAGCTAGAAGAACGAGGAGCGGCAGCGATCTGTGCAGGTAAGTGGACACCAGAGGTGACTAAGTAGCCAGAGGATTTTTTTTAATCTCTACACAGCATCGAGTCTAAAAATTAAAGCCTTCAATTTTTGGACTCCATGCTGTGTAGTGAATCGTTTTTTAAATCAGATCTTCGATTATTAAAAAAAATCCCATTGACTTGCATTAGGATCGGAATTGGGATCGAATGGAAAATGATTGGAAATTGTTTTTTAAAAACGATCCTGAAATCTCAAGATCGCTCAACCCTAATTATTAGTGAAAAATTCTGCACCTTTTTGCATTTTTTACACCGCTTTCTGGTGGTTAGCCTGTCTCCAGAATTATCCACTACGACTTGTTGCAATCTCAATCCAGTAACTGGATGATATACAAAGTGGAGTAAAATCTTCGGGCAAAAGTGTTAGACTTATAGATGGGCCGAATCTAACAAATATTGTGCAATAATCGATAAACTTGGCACAAATAAATCAAAATGCAGACGGACAAAACTGAATTTAAAAATCCCCCGTACGTAACTCTCCACCTATGTTTTCTCTAAAACATCTCAAACATTTTTGAGATACATTTACGGAATAAATTTGCACGCACCAAAGAGTCAAATCGCGCCCAGTGAGTGTCATTCATTGCCCAGGTAGATAATGACTTACAGTACAGGGCCTTGTTAGAAATGTTGAAACAGGTTTTGTCATGAATTTTCCAAAAATTTTGGGCTCTGTCAAATTCAAAATGATTTGGCATTGCCCAATATGAAGCTAAGAAATTTGATTAATATAAATAGGGGCTTTATAATCAGAGAGGGTGAGTAAAAGTTAAAAACTCACTTGATCTGGACGTTGCTGTGATAACTGGTCTTCTTCGCTGGGTGTCCTTGACGTCCTCCTTCTGTGTCCCTGATGAATCCCAGGTTACCCATTTAGTATTAGTGCTCCACCTTTAGACCAATAAACATAAATTAAAAAACTTACTGACCACATTCTGGGTTCTCTTCCCCCTCCCTGCCGTCAGTCACCCAGCACCACCTACTATCCTATATATATATATATACAGTATACAGTAGATATTCATATAGTAACTTATTCATTCATTTGCTTTGTTACAGTCAGCACTTTGTTATGTAAGCAATGTCGAGGATCTCTTGACCTCAGATGTGAGCGGTACGTGCGATGTGGCCCTGAACACGATGCATGTCTAACCATCATACAGACCGCATATGGTGAGTATATGTCTATAGGGGTCTGGAAGTGTCTACTAAAATGTACAAAGAAGACGGAGGCAAGTAATAAACTTTTTGCTAATTACCGTTTGTTTCTCGTGTTCTTTGCATTGTTTCGATTACGTTGGATTCATTAGACTTGGTCAATGATGGAAGGGTTATGTGTTTGTGTTTTATTAATACTTTTTATTGTATTTTAAGACTTAATACTTTAATAGTAATGGACAGTTCTCTGATTGTCAGTTGTAGCCAAGACTAACCCTAACCTCCATTGTTACCCTTGTACCCACCAACACCAGAGACATAACTTACACAGTCCAGTCCCATTAATGTGACCGCTGCGAGACGTGCAGGAAGAGAGGGGATGTTGTGATGATGTCACTGGGATGTTGAGCCCTGCCGACTCCAGTGCCGTGGCCAGCTGCGCTAGGTTACGTGGTTGAGCATCCATGGTGCGAACAACCCAATCAAGGTGGTCCCACAGATTCTCAATTGGGTTCAAGTCTGGGGAATTTGCTGGCCAAGGGAGTGCGGTAAACTCATCCTGGTGCTCCTCGAACCACGCACGTACACTGCGAGCTTTATGACACGTCACATTGCCCTGCTGCTAGATGCCATCATCCTGAGGAAAAACAATTGGCATGTAGGGGTGAACGTGGTCCGCATGCATACAGGTGTTGATCCATCGTGCCTTCCACAAAGATGAGTGCACCCAGATGGCTGATGACATGTGGCTTCTGCGATTGGTTATTTAATGTTGACTTCTAAAGTAGGCGGTGCTCACATTGAGATTGAATACAGGAATATAGGGGGTTAGTGTTAGCTTTTTCACTAGTTAAAGGGATCCTATAATACAAACCCTTTTTTTTATGAGTAGCACTTCGGAATAGCCTTAAGAAAGGCTATTCTTCTACCTTTCATTGTCTTCTCCAATGCCGCCATTCCGTAGGAATCCCGGTACGCAAATGAGTTCTCTTGCAGCATTGGGGGCGGGTCCCAGCGCTCAAACAGCAGTGGGGGCGTCCCCAATGCTGTGAGAGAACTCTCTCTAGCGCCGCGCAGCGGCGTCCTCTTCATCCTCTTCTTCCGGTGGTGGCTTGTAACTTCTAGGCCTTGGGCAGAGCAGACTGGGCATGCCCACAGGCCACGAGAAAATGGCTGCTTGCATAGTAAGATGGAAGAGGCACTGGAGAGAGTTCTCTCGCAGTATTGGGGACGCCCCCAGTGCTGTTTGAGCGCTGGAGCCCGCTCCCAGTGCTGCGAGATAACTCATTTTCATACTGACAAAAAACGGGATTGCTACGGAACGGTGATGTAGAGAAGGCAATGAAAGGTAGGAGAAGAATAGCCTTTCTTAAGGCTACTCCAATGTGTTACTCATAATAAAAAGGGTTTGTATGATAGGACCCCTTTAATGCTAAGCTTCACTTTGTGTAATAGACAACTACCGATAAGACAGCTGTCCACTACTATGCCTGGAATAAAGCAACATATATAATTTTTTGTTTTTATTGAAATAAAAACTCCCCCACATAACTCTTTTTGACTATTGCATTTAAATAAAGCAAAAAAAAAATAAATAAAAAAAATAAAAAAAAAAATAAAATAAACTAATCATTAGAGTGCAGTAAATCTGAGATAGTTCATATGACCCTGGTACCTGCATTACAAAATAAAATCATATGCCCCTACATCACTTGTCTATATTCATTCCTTATATTCTTGTTCTTCCTGAATAAAAATTAGAGTTGATTGATCTAGAGTTTCCATTGGATGCATTATACCATGTGACCAAATACACCCAAATGAAACAACAGGTCATTGGCCTATAGTCTGTATTGCATAGAGATCTACAGACTATAGAGCTATCTGCGGAACAGAGATGAGCAACAATTATTCATGGGGATTCCGACACATGTGAGGTTCCATGTGGCAGAAAATAAAGCTGTTGCAGGGACTCCTAAAGTTAGGTAGGAGTCCCTGCACTAACTAAATGACAACATTTTCTAGAGGTAAAATTAAAAGTAGGTTAGTAACTTAATTTTTGTATGATTGAGAGTAATCTAATCACACTGAATGTATGGCAGCCGTGCTGCCCAGCTATTCATATGAATTTCCGAATAAATCCTTCATTCACAGCAGGCAGCACCCAGATTTTTATTTAAATTGATGGGTACCTCCTGCACTTTACTTAGTCCTAAAGGCTTAGCGTACACTACAGGTTGCTTTTGGTGATTTTTGATTTAGAAATGTCATTTTTATATCCAATAATCATTCATTTGAAGTAATTTTATAAAATAGGGGGAAATAAAACTACACAGCTGGCAAAACGATGTGGCGTCTCCTCGGAGTGTGACAATGTGGGGTCCATCACCACCGCTCAGAAGACCCTTTCCATAAACACCACCTGCTGTCATTATGACAACTGTATCTCCCCAATACCAACGGGTATGTGTCTACATTTACTGAAATGGATTTTCACTTCCATAAAGTAATAATGTAATAATAACTTTGGGGCGCTTAAAATTGATTTTGAAACATTTTTTTTTTTCTCGATAAATTATATTCCATATTACTGGTAAACTTTGTTCAATAAATTTTGCATTTATTTATGAAAAATAGAAAATTGTGTGAAAATTTGGAAAAGAAATACCATTCCTGAGCAATAAGTGCTATTCATTAGGTGCCTGATGTGCTATTGAAGCTCTTTAATGTCAGGGGGGCGGTGTCAGGCAGGAGGGTGTGACAGCTAGTATCAGAGCTCAGAATCACACCACCAGTTTGTTTCTACCTGACCCCGCCCTTCTGACAGTGAGAATCCTAAATAGCATATCAGGCACCAAAACTAACTTTATTGGTTGCTCAGTAAGGGTGGTGGTGAGAGAAAAATACCAACAGTGCCAGAATGAGGAGAGCAGCAGCCATTACCAAATGCTAAGAAGTAGAGTTGGTGGAGGTGGTGAAAGGTCCTCTTTAATATCCTTTGGACCCAGGGGTCAAGATTTAGTCTGCTATTATTAGTGGTGACCCCAGGGGTCAGGGCTGGGTCCTCTCTTATTAGTGGTGACCCCAGGGTTCACTGCTGGGTCCTTTGTTATTAGTGATGTGCCCCATGATTCAGTGCTGGGTCCTCTGTGATATTATAAAACCATTTGTCTCCTGATTCTGTTTCTGACGTGACCTCTTGGAACTGACCGTGGCCAGGGCATTTACTTTCCTGATTTATCCTCCCGATCCTGATTGGCCTTGAGTATTAATTGGTGGTTCTGGTTTTGATTTTAGATTAGGGGGTGTTTATTTCTCGCAGCTTTCTGATGGTGGTAACTTGGACTCCAAATTCAGCAGAGTCCATCTGGCCTTGCGGCTGGCGCTGCTGGAGGCATTTGGGTGTCTGTTTAGTATGGAAACAGCTAGTTCTACTGCTCTTTTCTATCAGTCTGACAACATGTAGGAAGTTTTAGATATTATGGGTGGTTTTGGTTCCCCGGGCTCCAAATAGTTACCCCCAATACCCATATAGGAATGTGCCCATGGCTGTAATATGACACATGGAGGGGGAATCCTTTTAATAACATAACTAATGGTACAGGCAGTAATGATTCTGTGCATGTTTTCTAGTGTCCCCCGAAAATAAGGAAAGAAATGGATACATATGTGAATCCTGTTATACTAAAGATCATGATAGTTGCAGCGGTGGAGATCGCATCACATGTACTGGGAACGCAACGCAGTGTGTTATCTACACAGAGAAACTGATACAAGGTAACAGACAAGTATTCTCTATTGTTTTCTTCTATACAGTAAAGCTCAAGTCTTCCGACATCAGTGGAACCTTATAGGAGCCATGGGGACTGTATCCTCCAAACGGGCCAGCTATGGTAATGTGGGCGGAGTCAAAGGAAATTGGGAAATAGCGTAAATACCACAAAATGCCCCAAATTGTGACAAAATGCTGCTGTAAAATTCTGTAATAGGTGGTTTTAACCTCGATTCAATAGTAGAGATGGGACCAGATAATCTAATATATACTAAGATTTTTTATTCATTTGCAGAACATTACACAAGCACAGAGATCCTGCGCGGTTGCACCAACCCCAGAATATGTGAGAGTGGAAATACAAGCGTGACCTACGACCTCAGAACATTTGAGGAAACAAAAACATGTTCTATTCCAGCAAAAAACAGCGCCCATCCTCCGAACATCCTGAGTGTTGTCTTCATGCTTCTGCCTCTGCTGACAATAGACGGATGGCAGTGAGGACAAAAAACAAATAGAATAAGCCCCGGTCTATAAACTGCAGTTGTCTATTAAAGTTATTATAACCTGTGAATAGCACCCGATTATTACCCTGGACAATATCCGAACACGTGTGACCTCTGCACCCTGGATCAGGTCTCAGGTCACTCAATGATAATTGGACTTTATGCAGAACTTTAATAAACCTCTCTCCATAAAAAAAAAAAAATGATTTATCTGCCTTGTCTGTGAGTCTGATTTACTTTGGGGGACACATTTATGGGACAGGGCAGGGTTAACTTCCATATTTATAACTGTATTGATTTAAGCAGGGGCGGCTCCCTGCTAGAGATAGGGATCTGTATGTGTGTAAATGGTGTGATGGTGAGCGGGGGCGGGGTTTAAGTAGAATTGTAACTTTGTGTATACATTCTATCACACTAGTGGAACATTGTGGCAAAACCACTCTCAGTTGACCATAAACCACAGTCCTGTCCTCTGTCAATGAATTCAATTTTCAATACTTTAGTCACAGGTTACAATATCAGATAACACCTCCGACTGGGCGCAGGGCTCCGGCACACTATAGGGCTTGTAGAGAAGAAGGTCACAATGATCAGCCATAAACTACAGTGTAACCAGATTAGAGTTGCATCACTTTCTTCATATTAATTCAACTTCATAAAGGGATGGGACTTTTTTGAAACTTTCAGCTGTAACCAGGTTCTGGGATAGGCTATTCCACAGAGTCACAGTCCTTACAGCATAGACCTAGTCCTGAGGTAGGTTATTCCACAGAGTCACAGTCCTTACAGCATAGACCTAGTCCTGAGGTAGGTTATTCCACAGAGTCACAGTCCTTACAGCATAGACCTAGTCCTGAGGTAGGCTATTCCACAGAGTCACAGTCCTTACAGTCTGAGCTGCAGTCATTCACCACAACTCTTTGGATATGATCCTGTAACTAGTTTTCAATCCAATTATATTTTCCAACCAATAGACCTGATTTTACCCAAGGAACAGTGTCAAACACCTTTACAAAATCTAGTAACACTATATCCACAGCCTCCCCCTATATCCAAATCCGCTATGTACTTTATATCCACAGTCTCCCCTATCCACATTATACACATCCTCCCATATACAGTATATACTGGGACTACTAGTAGAGATGAGCGAACACTAAAATGTTCGAGGTTCGAAATTCGATTCGAACAGCCGCTCAATGTTTGTGTGTTCGAACGGGTTTCGAACCCCATTATAGTCTATGGGGAACAGATACTCGTTAAGGGGGAAACCCAAATCTGTGTCTGGAGGGTCACCAAGTCCACTATGACACCCCAGGAAATGATGCCAACACCTCTGGAATGACACTGGGACAGCAGGGGGCGCATGTCTGGGGGCATCTAACACACCAAAGACCCTCTATTACCCCAACATCACAGCCTAACAACTACACACTTTACACACTCAATACCACCTCTCTGACAGTAGGAAAACACCTTGAAACATGTGTATTTGGCACTTGCAGTGAGGAGAGCTTGTCACCAGCAGTGAATTTGGCCCTTGTAGTAAGTTGAGGTTGGCACCAACATTTGTTTTGAAAATCAGGGTGGATTGAGCCTCTAACCAGCAGAGTTTGGGCAAATTCATGGTGGAGGGAGCCTCTAAAAACCCCAGTTTGGACCAATTCATGGTGGAGGGAGACTCTAAAAACCCCAGTTTGGACCAATTCATGGTGGAGGGAGCCTCTAAACAGCCCAGTTTGGGCAAATTCATGGTGGAGGGAGCCTCTAAACAGCCCAGTTTGGGCAAATTCATGGTGGAGGGAGCCTCTAAAAACCCCAGTTTGGACCAATTCATGGTGGAGGGAGCCTCTAAAAACCCCAGTTTGGACCAATTCATGGTGGAGGGAGCCTCTAAAAACCCCAGTTTGGACCAATTCATGGTGGAGGGAGCCTCTAAAAACCCCAGTTTGGACCAATTCATGATGGAGGGAGCCTCTAAACAGCCCAGTTTGGGCAAATTCATGGTGGAGGGAGCCTCTAAAAACCCCCAGTTTGGACCAATTCATGGTGGAGGGAGCCTCTAAAAACCCCAGTTTGGACCAATTCATGGTGGAGGGAGCCTCTAAACAGCTCAGTTTGGGCAAATTCATGGTGGAGGGAGCCTCTAAAAACCCCAGTTTGGACCAATTCATGGTGGAGGGAGCCTCTAAAAACCCCAGTTTGGACCAATTCATGATGGAGGGAGCCTCTAAACAGCCCAGTTTGGACCAATTCATGGTGGAGGGAGCCTCTAAAAACCCCAGTTTGGACCAATTCATGGTGGAGGGAGCCTCTAAACAGGCCAGTTTGGGCAAATTCATGGTGGAGGGAGCCTCTAAAAACCCCAGTTTGGACCAATTCATGGTGGAGGGAGCCTCTAAAAACCCCAGTTTGGACCAATTCATGGTGGAGGGAGCCTCTAAAAACCCCAGTTTGGACCAATTCATGATGGAGGGAGCCTCTAAACAGCCCAGTTTGGGCAAATTCATGGTGGAGAGAGCCTCTAAAAACCCCAGTTTGGACCAATTCATGGTGGAGGGAGCCTCTAAAAACCCCAGTTTGGACCAATTCATGATGGAGGGAGCCTCTAAACAGCCCAGTTAGGGCAAATTCATGGTGGAGGGAGCCTCTAAAAACCCCCAGTTTGGACCAATTCATGGTGGAGGGAGCCTCTAAAAACCCCAGTTTGGACCAATTCATGGTGGAGGGAGCCTCTAAACATCCCAGTTTGGGCAAATTCATGGTGGAGGGAGCCTCTAAAAACCCCCAGTTTGGACCAATTCATGGTGGAGGGAGCCTCTAAACAGCCCAGTTTGGACCAATTCATGGTGGAGGGAGCCTCTAAACAGCCCAGTTTGGACCAATTCATGGTGGAGGGAGCCTCTAAACAGCCCAGTTTGGGCAAATTCATGGTAGGGAGCCTCTAAACAGCCCAGTTTGGGCAAATTCATGGTGGAGGGAGCCTCTAAAAACCCCAGTTTGGACCAATTCATGGTGGAGGGAGCCTCTAAAAACCCCAGTTTGGACCAATTCATGGTGGAGGGAGCCTCTAAAAACCCCAGTTTGGACCAATTCATGATGGAGGGAGCCTCTAAACAGCCCAGTTTGGGCAAATTCATGGTGGAGGGAGCCTCTAAAAACCCCAGTTTGGACCAATTCATGGTGGAGGGAGCTGCTAAACAGCCCAGTTTGGACCAATTCATGGTGGAGGGAGCCTCTAAACAGCCCAGTTTGGACCAATTCATGGTGGAGGGAGCCTCTAAAAACCCCAGTTTGGACCAATTCATGGTGGAGGGAGCCTCTAACCAGCCCAGTTTGGACCAATTCATGGTGGAGGGAGCCTCTAAAAACCCCAGTTTGGACCAATTCATGATGGAGGGAGCCTCTAAACAGCCCAGTTTGGACCAATTCATGGTGGAGGGAGCCTCTAAAAACCCCAGTTTGGACCAATTCATGGTGGAGGGAGCCTCTAAAAACCCCAGTTTGGACCAATTCATGGTGGAGGGAGCCGCTAAACAGCCCAGTTTGGACCAATTCATGGTGGAGGGAGCCTCTAACCAGCAGAGTTGGTGGAAATCAGGGTGGAGGGAGCCTCTAACCAGCAGAGTTGTGGGAAAGCAGGGTGGAGGGAGCCTCTAACCAGCAGAATTGTGGGAAAGCAGGGTGGAGGGAGCCTCTAACCAGCAGAGTTGTGGGAAAGCAGGGTGGAGGGAGCCTCTAACCAGCAGAGTTGGTGGAAATCAGGGTGGAGGGAGCCTCTAACCAGCAGAGTTGGGGGAAATCAGGGTGGAGGGAGCCTAGTATTAGCAGAATTGTGCAACACTTATGGTGGATGAGTATGAGGATGCGGAGGAATTGGAGAGGTTGAGTACAGACATGGAGTTTCATGTTGGGGTGCTTTACACAGGTGGGCACAAAAATGAAGGCTCTATCCAGTGGTGGTTCATTTTTATCAAAGTGAGCCGGTCGGCACTCTCAGCTGACAGACGGGTGCGCTTGTCAGTGATGATGCCACCGGCTGCACTGAACACCCTCTCAGATAGGACGCTGGCGGCAGGACAGGACAGCACCTCCAAGGCATATAGGGCAAGTTCAAGCCACAGGTCCAACTTCGACACCCAATACGTGTAGGGCGCAGAGGGGTCGGAGAGGACAGGGCTGTGGTCGGAAAGGTATTCCCGCAACATGCGCCTATACTTCTCACGCCTGGTGACACTAGGACCCTCCGTGGCGGCACTTTGGCGAGGGGGTGCCATCAAGGTGTCCCAGACCTTAGACAGTGTGCCCCTCGTTTGTGTGGACCGGTGAGAACTTGGTCGCCTACTGGAGGAACTGCCCTCCCTGCCGCCAACGTCACATGCTGGAAACATCTCCATCATGTTCTGCACCAATTGCCTGTGGCAAGCATTGATGCGATTGGCCCTCCCCTCTACCGGAATAAAAGACGAGATGTTGTTTTTATACCGGGGGTCAAGGATAGCAAAGATCCAGTACTGGTTGTCCTCCATGATTTTGACAATACGCTTGTCGGTTGTAAAGCACCCCAACATGAACTCAGCCATGTCTGCCACAGTGTTAGTTGGCATGACTCCTCTGGCCCCACCGGAAAGTTCAATCTCCATTTCCTCCTCATCCTCCATGTCTACCCATCCGCGCTGCAACAATGGGACGATTCGAAGTTGCCCGGAAGCCTCCTGTATCACCATCACATCATCGGACAACTCTTCTTCTTCCTCCTCCTCCTCCTCCTCCTCCATTAAACGCAGTGAAGCGGACAGATGTGTGGACCTACTCTCCAGCTGTGACGGATCGGATGCTATCCCTGACTCCTCTGTGTGATCTGAGTTATCCCTGATTTCAATCAGGGATTCTCTCAGAACACACAAGAGCGGGATTGTAAGGCTCACCATCGCATCCTCAGAGCTCACCCTCCTTGTGGACTCCTCAAACACCCGTAGGATGTCACAAAGGTCTCTCATCCATGGCCACTCATGGATGTGAAACTGAGGCAGCTGACTTTGTGGCACCCTAGGGTTTTGTAGCTGGTATTCCATCAAAGGTCTCTGCTGCTCAACCACTCTATTCAACATCTGAAACGTTGAGTTCCAGCGTGTGGGGACGTCGCACAAAAGCCGGTGTTGTGGCACATGCAGGCGTTGCTGGAGAGATTTTAAGCTAGCAGCGGCTACTGTCGACTTGCGAAAGTGGGCACACATGCGCCGCACTTTCACCAGTAGCTCTGGAACATTGGGGTAGCTCTTTAGGAAACGTTGCACCACTAGGTTGAAGACGTGGGCCAGGCATGGAACATGTTGGAGTCCGGCAAGCTCCAGAGCTGCTACCAGGTTCCGGCCGTTATCACAAAGGTCCCAGGTGCAGCGGCTCAAACCATATTGCCGTCTCATCGAGGAGGACATCCCTCACCTCGGAGGCAGTGTGCTGTCTGTCCCCCAAGCTGATCAGCTTCAGCACGGCCTGCTGACGTCTACCAACGCCACTGCTGTAACGTTTCCAACTCGTAGCTGGGGTCAATCTAACAGCGGAGGAGGAGGCGGTGGCGGAGGAGGAGGCGGTGGCGGAGGAGGAGGCGGTAGAGGAGGAGGAGGAGGGGGGTGTTCTTCTCGTGTCCCTGCCAGGAATGTTAGGCGGGGAGACGAGGTACACCGGGCCAGTTTGGGAAGCAGTCCCAGCCTCAACTACATTCACCCAGTGTGCCGTCAGTGAAATGTAGCGTCCCTGTCCGCATGCACTTGTCCACGCGTCGGTGGTCAAGTGGACCTTTGTGCAAAGCGCGGAACTAAGGGCCCGCCTGATGTTGAGTGACACGTGCTGGTGCAAGGCGGGGACGGCACACCGGGAGAAGTAGTGACGGCTAGGGACGGCATAGCGAGGTGCCGCAGTTGCCATCAGGTCCAGGAAGGCGGGAGTTTCAACAAACCGGAACGCCAACATCTCCTGGGCCAGCAGTTTAGCGATGTTGGCGTTCAAGGCTTGCGCGTGTGGGTGGTTAGCAGTGTATTTCTGCCGCCGCTCCAATGTCTGAGAGATGGTGGGTTGTTGTAAAGAAGCGCCTGATGGTGCCTTTGATGGTGCAGGAGAAGGAGATAAGACAGGAACAGGGGAGGATGAGGGAGAAGTCAACAAAGTGGCGGAGGCAGATGAAGTGGTGTCCTGGCTCGTCCTCTGGAGTGCATCGCCAGCACAGTCAGCAGTGGCAGTGGCAGAGGCAGAGGCAGTGGCAGAGGCAGAGGCAGTGGCGTGAACGGCAGGCGGCCTTTGTCCTGCCGTTGCTGCCTGCCACTGATTCCAGTGCTTGGATTCCAAATGACGGCGCATTGAAGTGGTGGACAGGTTGCTCTTCTCAGAGCCCCTAATCAATTTCGAGAGGCAAATTGTGCAGACAACACTATATCTGTCCTCGGCGCATTCCTTGAAAAAACTCCACACCTTCGAGAAACGTGCCCTCGAGGTGGGAGTTTTTCGGGGCTGGGTACGAACTGGAACATCTTGGGAGATTCCGGGTGTGGCCTGGCTTCGCCTAAGCTGCTGACCTCTGCCTCTGCCTCTAGCTACCCTTTTTGGTGCTGCACCTGCCTCAACATCCACACTACTTTCCCCGCTTGACATCCCCCCTGTCCAGGTCGTGTCAGTGTCCTCATCATCCACCACTTCCTCTTCCAACTCCTGTCTCATCTCCTCCTCCCGCACAATGTGCCGGTCAACTGGATGCCCTGACGGCAACTGCGTCACATCATCGTCGATGAGGGTGGGTTGCTGGTCATCCACCACCAAATCGAACGGAGATGGAGGAGACTCTAGTGTTTGAGCATCTGGACACAGATGCTCCTCTGTTAGGTTCGTGGAATCGTGACGTGGAGAGGCAGGTTGAGGGACAATGAAAGGAGCGGAGAACAGCTCTGGGGAGCAGGGACAGTTGGGGTTATTGTTCTGTAAAGCTTCGGAATTTTGGGAGGAAGGAGGACAAGACTGTTGGGTAATAGGAGGAGAGGAGGCAGAGTCTGACTGGCTGCTGGACAATGTGCTGTAAGCGTTCTCTGACAGCCATTGCAAGACCTGTTCCTGGTTCTCGGGCCTACTAAGGTTTGTACCCTGCAGTTTAGTTAATGTGGCAAGCAACCCTGGCACTGTGAAGTGGCGCAATGCTTGCTGCCCCACAGGAGTAGGCACGGGACGCCCTGTGGCTTCACTGCTACCTTGCTCCCCAGAACCATTCCCCCGACCTCGCCCACGGCCTCGTCCACGTCCCTTTCCGGGAGACTTGCGCATTTTGAATTCCCAGTTAGAAATTGGCACTATATACCAGTAGCAAAAATTGTGGGTGCACGTAACCCCAATATATTCTTTGAATTCCCAGTCAGACAATGG
Organism: Leptodactylus fuscus; assembly: GCF_031893055.1. Classification (NCBI taxonomy): domain Eukaryota; kingdom Metazoa; phylum Chordata; class Amphibia; order Anura; family Leptodactylidae; genus Leptodactylus; species Leptodactylus fuscus. Next base: position 181,565,660 of record NC_134270.1, on the reverse strand, counting down.
CACTATATACCAGTAGCAAGAAATGAGGGTATTTATAACCCCAATATATTCTTTGAATTACCAGTCAGAAACTGGCACTATATGGCAGTAGCAAGAAATGAGGGTATTTATAACCCCAATATATTCTTTGAATTCCCAGTCAGACAATGGCACTGTATACCAGTAGCAAAAATTGTGGGTGCACGTAACCCCAATATATTCTTTGAATTACCAGTCAGAAACTGGCACTATATGGCAGTAGCAAGAAATGAGGGTATTTGTAACCCCAATATATTCTTTGAATTCCCAGTCAGACAATGGCACTATATGGCAGTAGCAAAAATAGTGGGTGTATATAGCCCCAATTCTATTGCTAGGGGACTTGCAGTGTATTTCTGGGGTGAAGGTGGGGGGGCACACCGTTGGAACGGGTATCGGGGGTATATATCGGGTATACGGGAATACACTGTCAGTGTATTCCATTCAGGATCCTGGGAAAGCTGGGTTGCGGCGATTGAGCCCGTCAGTGCCACGTTACACTGACAAGCTTCTCCCTGGAATTGAAGTTATATGTAAGCCCAATATATTCTTTGAATTCCCAGTCAGACAATGGCACTATATGGCAGTAGCAAAAATAGTGGGTGTATATAGCCCCAATTCTATTGCTAGGGGACTTGCAGGGTATTTCTGGGGTGAAGGTGGGGGGGCACACCGTTGGAACGGGTATCGGGGTATATATCGGGTATACGGGAATACACTGACAGTGTATTCCATTCAGGATCCTGGGAAAGCTGGGTTGCGGCGATTGAGCCCGTCAGTGCCACGTTACACTGACAAGCTTCTCCCTGGAATTTAGCTCTTATAAGAGCTGTTGGTTGTCTTCTCCTTCCTATCTAGCCTGTCCCTGCCTACCCAGAATCTAAGCCCTAGCTAACTGGACGGAAACCTCCGTCCCCGGTGAATTGCAAGCTCAGAATGACGCGAAGCTGGGCGGCGCTGTTCTTTTAAATTAGAGGTCACATGTTTTCGGCAGCCAATGGGTTTTGCCTACTTTTCTCAACGTCACCGGTGTCGTAGTTCCTGTCCCACCTCCCCTGCGCTGTTATTGGAGCAAAAAAGGCGCCAGGGAAGGTGGGAGGGGAATCGAGTAATGGCGCACTTTACCACGCGGTGTTCGATTCGATTCGAACATGCCGAACAGCCTAATATCCGATCGAACATGAGTTCGATAGAACACTGTTCGCTCATCTCTAACTACTAGTCCTTCTCTGCTGCCAATGGGTCTGGTAGGGGTCTCGGGCTGCTCCAGCGCTATCTTCTACCTGACACCTCTATATGTGCTCAGTTGACATCTGACTCTATTGCGCCACCATCATACTCAGGAGAATTCATTGTACTAAGTCTCCAACGATACTGATAATAGTCTACAAACCCAAAATAGCAGCAGTAATATGTGACCTGAGCTGAGCGGCAGACATGACTCTGCTCCTGACTTCTTAGGACACCTGTGACCTGCCGGAGTCTCCCCAAGGATCCCTGACTGTTATTGTGGAGCCCATGGAAAATACTGACACTCATCACACCGCGCTCCACCATGAGACTCCTGCTGATCCTCTGTATCCAGACCGTACTGATAGCTGCAGGTAAATGTATACTATGTATATACTCTATAATATTGTCATTTTTGATTGAAGGTTGATTTTAAAACTTTATCTATCTCCTATCTATCTATCTATCTATCTATCTATCTATCTATCTATCTATCTCCTATCTATCTATCTATCTATCTATCTATCTATCTATCTCCTATCTATCTATCTATCTATCTATCTATCTATCTATCTATCTATCTATCTATCATCTATCTATCTATCTATCTATCTATCTATCTATCTCCTATCTATCTATCTATCTATCTATCTATCTATCTATCTATCTCCTATCTATCTATCTATCTATCTATCTATCTATCTATCTATCTATCTATCTATCTAGTAATGCTAGTGTATTATTCTTGCTTTCTTCTTACTGACACACAATAATGATAACACGTCAGTCTATTGGGGCTCAATGGTAAATGACGCAAAATGTGAAATATAGAATAAAAACATAAAGATTAACAAAATCCCTCGCAGAGAAATTTCATGAAATGCAGTCAGTAAGTTGTAGCTGCAGACGATAGGGATCCATACAGTGTTTATGTGTCTTATATAGGATGTGACGGGGAAATCCCAGTATAAGAGGTTTCTGCGTTTCTTGAGAACGTTGTTCTTTTTGAATCGGGAGATCGGCAAAGATTTTCAGGTTGATTCAGGATGAGAACTATTGTAGTGTAATAGCGCATTGCGGATTGTATATACAGTATATATATATATATATATATATATATATATATATATATATATATATTTGCAGGAGGACCCGGCTTCGCACAGGTATATTTCATTTTTTGTTGTTTGTGTAGCGGCCCCATAAGAATTGTCCAGTTTTGCACTGGTGTATTTTGTATATGACTTGTGTGTTTCCATAAGCGTCTCAATTCGGATATCAGTGAAAAATCTGCGATCGGTTGTTGTCTGGAGTAAAGCTGTGTGTATGTGACCTTGTTTAATAGTGTCATCCACAGCGCCCTGCCCCTTTAAAGCTGACATAAGGCAGTGAAGAAAAATGGCTGGGTTGCTATAGAAACCTGGAGTAAAACGCTAATATGTGGTACTCTGTGCAGAGCCATGTATCTAATCCTCCGGCATGTGGTAGTGTGTGCAGTGGTGCATACCTTATCCTCTGGCGCTTGGTACTGTGTGCAGACATGCATATTTAATCCTCCTGTGTGTGGTACTGTGTGCTGACTTGTGTATCAAATCCCCTGGTGTGTGATACTGTGTGCTGACTTGTGTATCTAATCCTCCAGCATGTAGTACTGTGTGCAGAAGTGCGTATCTAATCCTCCAGTGTGTGGTACTGTGTGCAGACACGTGTATCTAATCCTTTGACGCGTGGGACTGTGTGCGGAAGCATGTATCTAACCCTCCCCATGAGTTATTGTTATTGCATCTAATTCTTTGGCGTGTGGTCTTGTGTGCAGTGGCACGTATCTAATCCTCCATTGTGTGGTATTGTGTAAAGACGTACATATCTAATCCTCCGGTGTGTGTAAATGTGTACAGATGTGCGTATCTAATCCTTTGGCATGTGTAACTGTGTATAGATGCACGTATCCAATCCCCCGGTGTGTGGTACTGTGTGCAGACGTGCGTATCTAATCTTCCATTGTGTGGTACTTTGTGCAGATGTGAGTATCTAATCCTCTGGCGTGTGATAATGTGTGCTGACCTGTGTATCTAATCCTCTGACATGTGGAACTGTTTGCAGACGTACGTATCTAATCCTTCACCTTGTAGAAATGTGTGCAGATGTGCGTAACTAATCTTTTGGCTTGTGGGACTGTGTGCAGACGCGTGTATCTAATCCTCTGACATGTGATACTGTGTGCTGATCTGTGTATCTAATCCTCTGATGTGTGTATCTCAGTTTGGATATCAGTGCTGGGTTGTATATGTGGAGTGACCGTGTGTATGGCAGTTGGAATATGAGTGAAAGACTTGCAGGTTTGTTTTGACTAATGGGGGGTCAGGGTTTTGGGAAAGCTGTATCTCCGGAACGGTAAGTCCGAGTGAGTTGGGTTCTTGTCCTAAACCTTCCCGGACACCTGAAGTATCTGTGTGCCAAATTTGGTGAAGATCGGTCCAGTCGTTTGGTCGCGCATAAAGAACAGACAGACGGACAGAAATTCATTTTCATAAGCTAGATAGATACATATACTGTAGTTATAGTACATATGCGTGTATATATGTATATATATATATATATATATATATATATATATATATATATGTATATTTATAAGCCATGTTACAGACTAGTCCTTGTGTTCTGTGTTTTTAGGTAACTCTCTGTATTGTACAACCTGTAACAGCATTAATGATGAGAACCCATCCGACTGTCAGGGGCTGAGCTTACTGTGCAGTGCGAACCAATTGTGTGTCACCCTGACTATGAGGACCTTCCATAGTGAGTATTGTACAACCCTATGTCTGTCATCTCTACCCTCAGGGCTGCGGGGGACCGGTGAGGACATGTTAGCCACACCCCTTTGTCACTAGGGTGGGGCACGTTTACTTTCATAGAAATAAAATCATTCGGTTTTTGTGAATTAGAGGAGCTTGTCAGCCATATTTGAAAGAGTGTAAGCAGTCAGAGTCAGGGCCGGCATTAGGGGAAGGTGGGGGGCAAACTGGGCAAATGTCTAGGGCTCCCATCTCCTAAGGGACCCCTGGATCCACAGCACCAGACGTTTGGTGGTGGTGGTGGTGGTGGTGGTGGTGGGGGGGGTAATAGGTTTTATTATTTTGTAAATAAAAGGACACTATTATTAAAAACCCATTTAAGTGAATGCCGAGCGCTGGCAAGTCGTCCATTCTTCAGTTTCCCCGTGGTCTAGGATGGAAGCCCCAGGGTGGACAGAGGCAGTAGTGTGAGCCCAGCCTTACTGATAAGGGGGGGGGTATTATTTATAAGAAGGAACTATTATTAATAAGGGGGTGTAATAACTCTAAAGGTGATACAAAGCTGCTCATCTGTATTGTATCGGGGCAATAAGGATACAGTTAGAAAGACAACAATATTGTAAGAACCAATGCCAAGTCCCGTTCTTGTATTTCTTCCGCTCAGTTGATCACAAAGCCGTGTCGTATTACACCAGAAGAAGGTGTTGGTTTAATAACGCGTGCGACAAAACCGGCGAGCTCTCATCCCCGTCATATAAAATGAGGTTCAGCACGGCGTGTTGTTCTTCAGATCGCTGTAATACTCCTCTCCCAGACTGTAAGTATTAGGGGGACCCTTAAAGGGCTGTGTGCTACGGCATCGATCACTATCAGTATAGAATCCCTTTAAGGCTCCACATTTTCTATAAACTTCTTTCATTGTTTGCCTTTAGTGCCACCGGAAGACATTCGATTTAATGGACTGCTCTGCCCGGCCTGTTCTTCCTTCTTGGGCTGCCATAAGCCGCGCTACGCCATGAAGTGCTCCGGACAGGAGGAATATTGCTTTAACTTTACGACCGGTAACCGCAGGCGCCATGTTGATACTTTCTATCTGATTTTTTTTTTTGTTATACAGTTCTTCTAATAAATCTTCTATTTTGTCTTTGTCGTTACAAGGATACAGTAATAAGAAAGAGCTAGTGACCGGCTGCGCCTCTCGCGGGTATTGTAGCGTCAGATCTCTAGTTGGGGAATTTTATCGGAATGAACCTGATGTGTTGCTTCCAAAGATAGAATGTGACAAGGCGAACAGAACGAGTCCCCTGCCCGTGGGTGAGCCTGGACTATTGGACTCAAGTCCTACTTACTGTGTATTACATGATGTCCTGTAGGGGCGCACAGAGGAAGGTGTACGTACAGAGACATACAGGGCTGTGCAAAAGTTTAAGGCAGGTGTGCAGTAAGAACGCTTTCAGATATAGAAGGGTTAATACTTTACGTTTGTCAATGAACAAAATAAAGTGAATGAAGAAAAGAGAAATGTAAATCTGGGCAGGGAGGTCGTTCCCGCCGCCATCTTGGAGAACTAAGCCCAGCTCTTCTGTAGATGTTGCTTGCTCCAATCCGTCTGTCTCTTCATGTCCTCCCAGACAGACTGATTTATGATGAGATCTGTGGGGGCCGGATCATCCCTTCCAGGACTCCGCCTCCAAAGGGCAAAGGTGACACCAAATATTGATAGGATTTACATTTCTCTTTTCTTCATTCACTTTAGTTTGATAATTGACAGAATAATCAATTAACCCTTCTGTTTCCAAGTCCGGAGCCTTGCCTTGCGAGTACACACGATTTTAGCTGTGGTGGAAATGTCGTGTTCATGTTACATTAACTGCAAAGTGGTTGGGATTCAGGCTAATCCTATTCACACCTTCAGAGGAAAAATTCTGCAGTGGAAATGCAAGTTTTTTTGCAAATCGCAGCATTTCCATTATATCTTTCCGTGAAAAACGCCACAGAAAAAAAAAAAACGCAATGAGTTTTCATCGTGGTCTTTTCTGCAATGTTTTTCAGCTGCAGCTTAGTTTGCAGTTGCAGACGACCATGTTGCAACCGGCTTTCCATGAATTAAAAGTACGGGCTGTAACAGGCGACATGGGGGTGTCCTCATGTACGGGCCACGCGCAGGCCGTGCTTCTGCGGCTCTTGTCATTATAGGAGACCCGGATGCACGGGACAGGAATAGAAATAGCACCTGTCCTATCTGATGTGGCCCAGACTATTGGCCCGCACATGGGACCATGAAAATCACAATCGTACGTACGGGCTCATAGGAAAGAATGGATCAGTGTGCTCTCTGTGAAATACAATGATAGCACCCTGACCCACACCATGGTCTTCAGCAAGGGGTCTGACTTTGCTGAATTTTTTTACACACTTGCCTAAAAGTTTTGATTCTTCACTCCACTTGGCTTACTTAGATTCCCAAACCTTTCTGAATTTGTTTTTAGAGTGAAACCTATTCATCTATCCAAGATCATTTCCAATAACCGGTCTTCCCATGCTGGACTTGTTTTTGCACAAATTTGCAACTCAGAATTCATTAGCAAAAAATGTTGCACCTGTATTATTAACTCCACTTTCACAAAGTAGGTGGTGATGTGGGCCTGGTGAGTGTGGTCTCCAGAATTATTAGCTGCAAATTTGGCAAAAGTTGTCACAATCTTAATGACTGGGTAGTGCACAACATGGAGCAACATCTTAGGAAAAAAGTGATGGACTTACAGATGTCCTAAATGTAACTAATATGTAACATTTGATACATTTGCACAAATTCTACCAACAAACTTCCTTGATGTGCTTTATTGCAGCCAACGCTTTGCTATGTAAGCAATGCCAAGGATCTCTTGACATCAAATGTGAGCAGTATGTGAAATGTGGCCCAGACCAGGATGCATGTTTGACCATGGTTTTAAAGACCACGTATGGTATGTATATGTCTATAGGTGTCTGGAAATGTATCAAAGATATTATACCCAAAGTATAGGCGAGTATAATTCTTTATGCTTATAATCTTTGCAGGTTCTCAAGATTGATTGGACTATGTCAATAGTTGTAATTTTTTCATAACATGGTCCAAGAGGGTTACGTGAGAGAGTTTTATTACAATTTATTTTTCTTTTTTGTTAATACTTTATTACCACCTTGCTACAAGATAGCTGAGGCAACTAAGTCGGGGCTTATTGTTAGCCAGTAAAAAGGCTAACACTGCCCCTCCCCACACGTTACCCTTGTACCCACCATCAGAGGTACATCTGTAATGCGTTAGATTGAGTACATGTTCGATCGGATATCAGGCCGTTCGAGATGTTCAATTCGAGTCGAACACCACGAGGCAAACTCACTAAAAATTTGTATCCTCTCCCACCTTCCCCGGCGCTTTTTTTGCACCAATAACTGCGCAGGGGAGGTGGGACAGGAACTACGACAACGGAGGCATCGAAAAAAAATCGGAAAAAGTAATTGGCTGACTAATTCAGGTGACCTCCAATTTATACGAATAGTGGATTTATTATCCGGGTCATATGAGACTGTGAACTATGTGATTGTGAGACAGGGACAGATGTACAGGCAGGGTTAGCTAGGGGTTACCTTTATTTAGGGGGGAATGTCACTTACCCAGCACTTTGGGGCTCTGTCTGGTTGGGATCCTGTCAGCTTGCGATAAGCGGGAGCTGACTTTTTCCCATAGGAATGCATTGACCAGCGTTGATTGGCCGAATGCCATACAGAGTACAGCATTCAGCCAATCAACACTGGTTCTGCCGGAGGCTCGTCTGTGAGGAGGCGGAGTCTAAGATCGGACTAGAATGGAGACTGCTGTGGACTGATCTTAGACTCCGCCTCCTCCGGAAGAACCAGCGTTGATTGGCCGAATGCCATACTTCTGTATGGCATTCGGCCAATCAATGCTGGTCAATGCATTCCTATGGGAAAAAGTCAGCTCCCGCATATCACAAGCTGACAGGGATCCCGACGTAATACAGTGAGTTGGGCATGTTAGATGCCCCCAGACATGCTTCCTCTGCTGTCCCAATTGCATTCCAGGGTGTTGGCATCATTTCCTGAGGTGTCATAGTGGACTTAGTGAGTCTCCTGAGTCGAATACTGGTTTCCCCCTAAACGTGTATTTATTCCCCATAGACTATAATGGGGTTCGATCGAACAGTCGCGTATTGAGCGGCTAATTGAATCGAACTTCAAATATTTCAGTGTTGGCTCATCTCTAGTAATGGTCAGATATTGGGGTGGCTGCAGGGACAAAACCACAGACCTTCTCCAGCTGCTAAGTCTAGGCTCACTGCTGATTCTTGTGCTTGGCTGGTTATGAAAAATGGATGGATCCCATGTCAATGAATAAGAACAACAACTTTCCCCTTGAATTTTCATTGCAAGCCAAATACAACAAGCAGCAGATTAGCATTTCCAGGGAGGTTCCATGTATTTTACCCTTCGCAGCCTGATAATTTAAGCCTTTTGTTGCTTTACTTACTTCAGATGAATGGTACCGGACAGTACACAACTTTCCCCAGTACCCCATGTGGTTGTATACCAGAATAATAACGGGGGTTAGTGTCACATCGTAATGGACAGCTGTGTAAAAAACACACACGAGAGAAATGTTTTATCAAAATAAACCTGTCACACACAATTCTCTTTCACTTTATTATAAAAATACAAAGCAACAATCCACAATGGAGTCCAAAAAATCCGACGTCGGCCAATCAATCCTGGGAACAAAAAACAATGATAAAGGTTATCAGCATTGAAAAATGTATACTCACCTGCAGCAGTCTTCTGTAGTCTTACTTGTCTCTTCTTATCATATAAAAACCTAGAGATGACATAGAGTTTCTATTGGATGTATTATATCATGTGACATAATGACCTGCAGCACATGAGACATGGAGATGAACCAGAATTATTCATCGGTATTAATAATCCTGAGAGATTTTGATGGTACCTTGTGCCAGTGACTAAAACTAATGCACGGACTCCTAAAGTTACATAGGAGTCCCTGCATTAGCTATATGACTGGCGTTTCCAGTGGTAACATTAAAAGTAGGACAGTGACGTATTGATCCTACTGAATGTGTGGCAGCTGCCTGGCTATTCATAAGAATTTCCAGGTGGATCTTTCGCTCACAGCAGGCACCATCTGTACCTTAATTTAAATTGATGGGTCACTACTGCACTTAAACTGTCCCTAAAGGGTTAATGTACAGTAGAGGACCTTTTTTTTGCATTAATTTTGTTAGAATTATGTTGGGTTCAGTTATATCACTTTTATATCATATAATCAATCAAACAAATTGTATAAAATAGGAGGAAAGAAAACGACACTGCTGGCCAAACGATGCGGCGTCTCCTCGGAGTGTGACTACGCCGGGTCCATCACCACCGCTCAGAAGACCCTTTCCATAAACACTGCCTGCTGTTATTATGACAACTGTATTTCTCCAAAACCAACCGGTCAGTGCCTACACTTGCTGAGATTCATTTTTGCTTCCGTAAACGGGATGTGACATTAAGGACATGATCGGGGATAAGTATCAGATCGCTGGGAGTCCGACCCTCGGGTCTCCCAGTGATCAGGAGAACATGGTCCCAAAAGTCCCCCTGAAGCCTCCCTGTGAATGGAGTGCCAATATGCTCGCCGGGACTGCAATCTCCGCTAGAGCCATGTTATTGCCCACTGTGGGGTGGTTTTAGCCTTGTTGTAGCAGTTGAGAGTGTCCACCAGGAGGCAGTAGCGCTCTCTTCCTTCTATGCTTAAATTGTAGTTCCCTATAGGAGTATTGCTGTGCTTAGGAGCTTATATAGTGACAAGATGGTTATATAGATGCAGACAATATTGCGGTGTAATATGTAGAGAATGAGGGTGGGGGAGGGTCACTCCATGCAGTTATATCTGGGACATTATAAATTGTATATACTTGTTTTGCCGTCATATGACAGAGGATATTCTCTATATTACTATCTATATTACTTGCACAGATATCACAGGTTCAAATCACAGTCAGGATCCGGATATTTCCATGCAGCTGTACAATATATGATATAAAAATCCCAATGGAGTTGTCAGCCAGTGATATCTCTGGAAATAACATAGATAGCACTGCAGCCTTAGTGTCATTGGAAGAAGAGAATCTAACAGCAAAGGCATAATATAACATCTGACATATAACTGTATGAAGTGACCCCCCCCCCCCCCCCCTACATATTACACAGCCCCGTCCTCCATACACAGTAACACTCAGTGAGAGGAAAAAACAGATCTCAATAAAGGAGCCAGAAAGCGTGAACCAATGCCGGATGTCACAGAGAGGAGACACAATGTATTAATAAAGTTATTACAAAATATACCAATAACACAAATACAACTACCCCAAGAGAACTGTGCAGGAACCTTATAGGCACAGAACTCCCAGGATAGGTGCACAGGGTAATACTGTAGATAGAGTCAGTTAGATGTGACGCCAGTTGGAGTATTGAGACACCCGCTGGTCCCTGGGCTGAGATGGTGATGTGGGTGCCAGTGCTCCCCTCCAGCTAGGAGCTTGTGCCCAGGGCTTAGCTGCAAGGAAGGCAATGTCCAGGCCAGGATCAGTAGAAGTGCTCACTGCTTTATTGTAACAGGCATCTGCTGGGTCACTTGTCCTGTAGCGGTGAGCTGTGGCACAGTGGCTCGTAGCTGGCTGACACCTTCCCATGTATTAGCAGAGAGTCTAAGATGTCTGCAGGTCCAAATTCTAGTTTACTGCAGGGGCTCATTTACCTTGCAGAGGTAGGTGCAGGCTGCCAGGGTTGTAGCTCTGCTTAGCCTGATATAATCCTGTCCTCTTACTGATACTGATGGGGGCGCTGTCACAGCATCTCTGCCCTGCTGCTGCTGTGGCAATCCTCACAGCACCCAGTGTCTGAAACACAGGATGGCTACACTACTCCTTACTTCTTCTTCCCTTCTCATGGCAGCATATACAATCATAACATGTAAGGCACTCTTATAGCCAAATAGCCATAAGTAACTCCTGTGAGGGGGTAACACGAATACTGCCAGACAATCACAAGTTGACACTTTAGTTACACCTTAATAATGACCTTTCCTAACATGTATGATGCTTGGGGCAGTAATGACTCTGTGTATGTTTTCTAGTATCTGCAGAAAGCGAAGAACCCAATGGACTGGCTTGTGAATCCTGTTACATTAAAGACTATGGCAGATGCAGTGGTAGAGATCACATCGCTTGTACAGGGAACGCAACGCGGTGTATTACCTACATGGAGAAACTGACACAAGGTAATAGACAAGTGATCTCTGAACCTTATAGGTGTTATAGTATATATCCATGCAGACTATGGACTCCAAATAGAGCATGGGCACGAGGCTTTAACCGGATGTAAAATTATTATACTCTGGAGTCTCTGTAGACCCCAATATATAATGGGTGGAGGTCTATTGGTGCACCCCATGTTATTGCTGAGGCTCATATACAGTCCTCAGCAGGGTCCTCAAAGTACATGACATCACCCAGGAGTCTGGAAGAGGCCAGAAGAGGACAAAGAGGGAAGGACAGAAAAAGTATAAGTGTCCCCTGGGCCACCACCTATTATATTCTAGGCTCTGTGTCAGCCTGAAACAAATCTTTGAACCAAAACTAACCAAATCTTCAGAGTTCTGCCCCTCTCTGATCATTATGGATAGTATACGGACTTGTCCATTGTATAGTCCCATGTATACCACCATATTCTTTACAGGTCAGTGTGAGGTCTTATCCCAGGCCATTCTTGCACTTCGATCTCATCTAGTCTCCTGTGGGCTGTTTGGTCTTTATTTCATAGACTTTGGTCATGCGCATGAAGCCTCATAAAACTGGGACAGTTTCAGACTGAATATCCAAGTATACATTGTCTCCTATATCTGGGATCAGCAAATGGACAACCCCCTATCCCTCTGATATCAGGCTCAGGACTGACCCAAGCTAGAGCAAGTTCCCATCAATGATACTTATCTGGTCATCTGTTTGACCTCATTCTGAGCGGAGCGTATACTCAGTGTGAAGGCTCCGCTGTGGTTCCATAGGAATGAATGGAAGCAGCCAGCACACATCCTTAACCCCCTGTGCGCCGGCTGCATCCATTCATTCTAATGGGAGACTAGCTAACATCTCTAGTAGCTACTTACCTGCAGAGATGGCTGGTCCGGTGCCCGGAGTTCTTGTTCTTCTTCACCTTGCTGCCCCCGCCTCCCAGGTTAGTGTTAAAGAGCTAGGAAGAAGGTGGGGCTTGTGGCTTAGGAGAGTGTGGGCGGGTACAGGGAGGAGAGACATGACGTCTCCCCTCCCAGTACTCACCCACACTCTCCTAATAACCTGGGAGGCAGGAGCAGCGAGGCGAAGAAGAATGAGAACACCGGTCACCGAAGCAGCCATCTCTGCAGGTAAGTGGACACCAGGGGGGACTAAGTAGCCAGAGGATTGAAAAAAAATCACTACAGAGCATGGATTCTAACAATTAAAGCATTCACTTGTTAGATTCCATGCTGTATAGTGAATAGGATTGTTTTTAAAATCCGATCTCCGATTAGTAAAAAAATCCCATTGACTTGCATTGGGATCGGAATTGGGATCGAGATCGGGTTCGAATGAAAAATGATCGGAAATCGGATTTCAAAATCGATCCTGAAAAGTCAAGATCGGCTCAACCCTACTTACGAGATTTGTCTTGTGAAGGTTCGCGAGATTTACCCATTAAGATTGTTTTAGGCTGAACTTGTTCAGTACAAACTGGATTTGCTCTTAGAATAGCCCAAGTACGATAAGAGAGGCCTAACAAGCAGAACATACAGAGGACGTGGGCCCTTTCCGCATATTCTGATTATGCCCAGGAGAGGGGAGTATGACTGTTATGTTTACCCACCTCCCCTCTACCCATTGTATAATAGTGGATTGTAAGTGGAGACCCCAAGAATTTTGGAAAATTTGTAAAGAACCCAATTTGTTAAGACCCAATTCACTCATCCCTAATGGTGACCAATCAGGTTTCAGCAATGTCAAGTTTAAGTTTGATACTTTTTTGGCTCAAGTGTTAGGACTCATCCTGCACCCCCTATACCTGCTCTCCTGTATGTAGGGGACATGACCGAGCCCAAGTCACAAAGACGCAATAAACTTTTTTCTTTTTTTTTCTAAGAATGATTATTTTTCATTATTTGCAGAGTCCTTCACAAGCACAGAGATCCTGCGCGGCTGTGCCCACCCCAGAATATGTGAGAGTGGAAATATAACCATGACCTACGACCTCAGGACCTATGAAGAAACAAAAACATGTTCTATTCCAGCAAAAAGCAGCGCCCATCCTCCCAACATCCTCTGTGTTGGCTTCGTGCTTATTCCTCTGTTCACACTAGACTGGTAATGAGGATAAAGTCTTACAAATCCCCCGACCTCGGCCCACATAAGCTGCTCCTGTCTACTGAACATAGGAATAACCCCTCTAATGGAGACTGTCCATGTGGGTGCAGACGCTTCATCTTGGACTAGGTCTGAATTCTACTCAAGATTAGTGGACTTTGTTGAAGAAAACTCTTTCCAGGACTTTCCTTATGCATGGGAGGTTTTGTTATAAGATCTGGAACCCTACAAAGGCTTTGATAGATTATATAAAAGACCATTGTAATCTATGTAATGTGTCTGTGAGTCTGACTTATTTTAGGGGCCAAATTTATGGGAACGGGCAGGGTTACATCCCCTATTAGATATTGTCTAGGTAACTGCAATGGGTGGTTCCCCGTTAGAGATAGGGATCTGTATGTGTGTATATGATGTGATGCTGAGCGGGGGTGGGGTTTACATAGAATTGTAACTTTGTGGATACATTTTATACTACTAGTGAAACATAGAGATGACCACAGACCATAGACCACAGACCATAGACCATAAACCACAGACCATAGACCACAGACTATAAACCACAGACCATAGACCACAGACCATAGACCACAGACCATAGGCCACAGACCATAGGCCATAGACCATAAACCACAGACCATAGACCACAGACTATAAACCACAGACCATAGACCACAGACCATAGACCACAGACCATAGACCACAGACCATAGGCCACAGACCATAGACCATAAACCACAGACCATAGACCATAAACCACAGACCATAGACCACAGACCATAGACCATAAACCACAGACCATAGACCATAGACCATATACCACAGACCGTAGATCACAGATCCCAGACCCCAGTCCTGTCCTCCATCAGCCAACAATAGTAACTGGATAGTGTCTAAATTGTAATTCAATTTTCCTGACTACATTGAGCCAACTACAACATTTGGTGGAGGAGGGATAATTCTTTGGAGATATTTCTCAGGATTAGACCCCTTAGATCCATTGTTGGTAGATCTTAATGATTAAGCAGACCAAGACATTCTGGACATGTGTCAGTTCCAACATTACGCAAACCAGATTCATAAAGGCATAGCTTGGGGAGTTTGGTGTTGAAGAACTTGACTGCGTCCTCACCTCAGCTCCATCCAATACTTATGGGATGGACTAGAATAGAGCTGGTGATCCGGGCCCTCTCAATGTCCAACATCATGACCTTACAAATGAATGAATGGGCAAAAGTTCCCACAGACACAACATCTTAAAGAAAACATCTGCAGAAGAGTCGAAGAAAGGGGAAGAACTCGATACTAAAGCCTATAGATTCAAAGATGATTAGTAAATAGAATCCCGGAGGTGGAATGTGGACATATAGACATGTCCCGATACATATGTGTATATAGTGTCCTTATACAATGAATAAACAATGTAACAGAAACAATAAGTATTCCAACACTCCAAAGACCCTATGTGGTGTAAACAGGACCTGCACACCTGTGGTTATAAATTCATCCATAGAGGTCCTACTTCAGGACAACAAGGTCACAATGATCAGTCATAAACAACATTGTAACCGTAATATAGAGTTGCATCAATTTTATCATCTGGTCATTAGAGTGGAGCCGATCTTAAGATTTCAGGATCGATTTTAAAATCCGATTTCTGATCATTTTCCAGACGATCCCGATCATGAAATTTGCTCAATCGCCGATTGGGATCCGATCTTTCCTGATCCCGAATGCTCAACAATATTAATGATATATACATGGACAGGGTTGAGCCGATCTTGAGATAACCTCTGACCTCGAACCTGCTGGAAAAGATCGGGATCGGAATTCCGATTGCAATCGTGAAATTTGCTTGATTGCTGATCGGAATCTGATCTTTTCCGATCCCGATCCCTACTTACGCGGTTGCGCCGATCGTAGAATATGTGATGGTGGGAATATAACCGTGACCTACGACAACAGAACCTTTGAAGAAACAAAAATCTGCACTATTGCAGCAAAAAAATAGTGCACCCCCTCCTCACATCCTGTGTGTTGTCTTCATCCGTACGCTTCTGCTGACAGTAACCTAAAGAGGTGAAGATAAAACCTTCCAAATAAGTCGGCCATATAGACAGCAGCGGTCTACTGGAGGTACTAGAAATATGAATAGCTCCCGGTTCCATTATGCATGTGCGGCCCCTTCCCCTGGACCGGGTCTAGATTCTGATTTGTGAACTTGTTTAAGAAAAATAATTGTTCACATGGCAGAATCTGGCGCTGATTTTAAGGCTGATTTCGTCCTGATTCTGTCTCGTTTTGTCTCTCAGGACACTGAGGTTTCCTTTCTTGCTGTGGATTCTACAAGTAATTCAGTAGTAGAGTCGGGGAATGGGGGGGGGGGGGGGGGCTGAAAATTTGAAGCGCATGTCCACCTCAATTTCTCTTCATTTTCCACTGTCTGAGGGGTAATTTCACACAACTGGAAAGAAATAGTAGCTTTAGGCAGGGTCGGTGTTAGGAAACTTAGGAAATTGCGTAGGGCCCCTGTCCCCAAAGGGGTTCACCTGAAACTGCTGTAGGGAGCATTTTATACTGTGAGGAGCCACTGTGGGGAGCATATTATACTGTGGGTGGGACACTGTGTGGAGCATATTATACTGTGGGTGGGACACTGTGTGGAGCATATTATACTGTGGGTGGGACACTGTGTGGAGCATATTATACTGTGGGTGGGACACTGTGTGGAGCATATTATACTGTGGGTGGGACACTGTGTGGAGCATATTATACTGTGGGTGGGACACTGTGTGGAGCATATTATACTGTGGGTGGGACACTGTGTGGAGCATATAATGCTATGTCGGTCCACTGTGTAGTATATAATACTGTGAGGGGGCAACTGTGGAGTATATTATACTGGGAGACCTCTGGGGAGCATATTATACTGTGGGTGGGACACTGTGGGGAGCATATTATACTGTGGGTGAGACACTGTGGAGCATATAATGCTATGTGGGGCCACTGTGTAGTATATAATACTGTGAGGGGGGCACTGTGGAGTATATTATACTGGAAGACCTCTGGGGAGCATATTATATTGTGTGGGGTTACTGTGGAGCATTGTACTGGGGAAGGCTTCTGGGTAGCAGGTCACACGCCATCTGCTTTATAGCTGTGCATTATTATTATTACACACTGTAGAATTATTGCATGGTGATTATAAAACAGATCTGTGTGATTTAAATAGTGAAGCAGTAACAAATGGGCAAACCTCACAACACAAATTTTGAGGGGTTCTGCTGAAGAGGCTCTAGAAGTATATTATACTGCGCGGGGTCACTGTAGAGCATTATACTGGGGGGCTCTAGTGAGCATATAATATTGTGTTGGGCCACTGTGACGAATATTATATTATGGTGGGGGGGCACTGTGGGGTAAATATTATATTGGTGGACCTCTGGGGAGCATATTATATTTTGTGGGGGCACTGTGGAGCATTATACTATGGGGACTCTGCAGAGCATATCATACTGTGTGAAGCATTATATATCATGTGAGGTCACTATAGGGGGAGCATTTTATACTATGTGTGGCGACTATCTATCATGAAAGGCCACTATGGGGGCTCAGGGGGGCAATTTATACTGTGGAGGTCACTATGGAACCTTATATGCCTTGTGGAGAATAATATACCATGTGGAGCTGTACTATGTCTGCATCACAGCTCCCTCATTATAATCTTGCACATACGTGTAGTGCTCCAAGGCCATGTCATTCTCTATACAGTCCTGTGCATGAACCGGCCATGGAGATATTGGTGTCTGCACAGTGCTATAGGAGACAGCTATACTGGGAACATAGTCAGTAATGGTGGATAGTCAAAGATGTAAGATATCAGTGAAGGAGCCGGGGTGTAGGCTATAAGCAGGAAGCTGGTGGGTGGGGCCCCAGAACTAGTTCCTCTGGTGGACCGAAAGCCCTTCAGTCCGACGCTGTATAAGGGGAACAATTATATATATGGGAGTATTATATACAATGGAGAACTATTATATATAAGGGTGGGGTGCTATATATAAGCCAGAAACTGTTAAGTATAAGTGGAAACTATTATATATATAAGGGGGTAATATAAAGAGAAATGATATGTACGGGGCTATTATTAGGGTGAACTGTTATTTATAAGGGAGGGACTATTTATACGGGGGTAATTGTTAAGTGGGCTTATTTATACAGGGACTATTATTTATAAGGAAGAACTAATACAGTATATATAAGGCGTCTATTATAAAGGGGGACTATTATGTATAAGATGACTATTATTAACAAGGGGGAACTAGCTATAGGGGGCAGTATTATACATAAGAGGTGACGGTTACTGATAAGGGGAACTATTATTTATAAGGGGGGCTATTACAGATACAGGGCACTATCTATAAGTAGGGACTATCCTATTAATTTTATAAATGTGAAAGTCTGTGTGTTTGGATGTTTGTGTGTTTGCATGTTTGTTCCTCAATCACACCCGAACAGCTGAATGGATTTCATAGAAATTTCACATACACCTAGATATTGGCCAGGAAGGAAAAATGGGCTACTTTAAAAGTGTCTCACTTACCCCAAAATGCCACCACAACCCTCAAAAGTTGTCTCCTGCTCCGCTGTTGGCCTGGGCATGACGTCAGCGCAGGTAGTTACACTCCACTCCTATTGGTGCATGGCAGTGTGTGGGCAGGATAGGGAGCCAGCACAGCAGCCCATAGGTTGGCGCTGAATTGTGGGTATGGCCAGTGCGTGGTGACCCTTTGCTCAACATGGTGGCTGTCCGCATGGTTCCGAACGCCACTGACATGCCAGCTGGACACACATTGCCTCAGGCCGGTGTAGCATGCAACAGCGCACCCAGCCCGAACAAGCCCAGCCGCAAGTACCCAAGAACTGTGCGGCTGTGAACACACATGGCACGGGAAGGACCACACATGCTCGCTGAAGCTGCGGCCACGAGACACACACCTCTTCAGCATCTGCGTGGTGAGTGCTGCGGGAACAGGGATCGGCGGGTTGCTTAAGGGAGGGGGGGAACAGGTGATGGGAAGGGGGGGTTGGTGGTGTGGGGGTTAGGGAGGGGGAGGGGCAGTTTGGCACCAGAGAGCAGAAGGTAAGTAGGGGGGGGACCAGATTGCACATGTGCAAAGGGGGAGGAGAGTAATCGGGGTCACGGGTAGGTGGTGGGGGGGAAGGGGTAGATGCAGAAGGTGACTGTAATCTCTAAAGGGGGAAGGGTGCCGGGGGTGCAGGTGGGGGGAAAGGGGAAGGCCGGAGATGCAGCATCGGGGCAGTGGTGTCTTTGGTTTAACCAAAGAGATGATTCTGAAGGTCCGTCCTATGCAAAATTTGTACAGGTCCACTTATATACATATACCATGCTCACCACTGTATGGGTTGCTTTCTGATAGGCTTTAAGGGTCTATCATCGTGTTGGAGCCTGAGCCATCTGGCCTATCTCTTGGTATTCTGTTGAGCTAGACAGACTCTATTGAACTACAATATACAATCTAACAGAAGGGAAAACGTAGCGTAGGTTAAAATATCAGATAACGCCTCCTACTGGGCGCAGAGCTCCGGCACGCTGTAGGGCTTGTGGACAACAAGGTCACAACGATAAGCCATAAACAACATTGTAACCATAATATGGAGTTGCATCAGTTTCATCATCAGGTCATGAGTCATTGAACTTCATAAAGGGATCTTCCCAGGGCTCAATAGTGATAGAGACTTGGCCGGGGCATTCAATAAACTTAAGATTATGGTTATTAAACATACCCTAACACATTGTGGCAGAACCGAGACACAGAACACAAAAACATCAGAACCCAGAGACCATGAAGCATCATAAGGGTAGTAATAAAGATGGGTCATGGAAGAAGTAAAGAAGGTAAAATAGCCAGGACCTCACAAGACCAGGACTGGAGCCGCTTCCATTATTGGGACGTTACTCCCGCCCTCCAGACATTGTTTGACACCTGTCTATCTTCTTAAGACACCTGTGTCCTGCTGGAGTCTCCCCAAGGATCCTTAGCTGGTGTGTGTTATTGTATTGTATAGCACATGGTAAGAAGCTGACAAACATCTGAACCTGGGACACCTGAGACTGTTACTGATCATCTCTATCCAACTGCCGTCCATAGCTAAAGGTAAATTGGAACCTGACGCTGGTTTTTATTTTATTTTTTTATTGGTCCCTTTAGAAGGTCACTAAATCCCACTGAAATAAATGGAAAGTTCAGACGGACCAGCTAGTGTCCACTGCTAAAATCTTATATGGACAATAGCCAGGGACACTGCTGACAGAATCCAACGGTAGTGTGAACACCCCCTTAGTGTGCCAGAAATGAAAACTAGAGGTGTCCTGACTATTGTACGTTATATCACCCCGCACCATAACGTATGAAGGCCTCTTCATGGCATTACCCTCTTGGTTTTCCAACCAATCTCCAACTATTATGGCGTCAGAGACAAAAGCTGCACTCCTCACGGAAGAGGATAGACCTCCATTCCAGGACACATCACTATAGAAGATAGACCTCCATTCCAGGACACATCACTATAGAAGATAGACCTCCATTCCAGGCAGGGGTGAACCTTCCCCTTTGAGCGGAGGGGGCGTGGCCGAGCGGAGGGGGCGAGGCTTAGTGCCGTTCGCCGGCAGAGAACAGGCCCGGAGACTGCCTGCTCTCTGCCTGAGGGTGAGGGGAGGCTGCCGGAGCAGCGCTGCTCCAGTGGCCTCCCAAAACCACCTCTCGGTGCCAAGCCAGTCCAGGACAGCTTGTCCTGGACTGGCTTAGGGAAGCAAAAATGCCGCCCTCCCTGAGGCCCTGACATAGAGCCGCCTGAAGCGGTCGCTTCAGGTCGCCTCATGGGAGGTGCGGCGCTGATTCCAGGACACATCACTATAGAGGATAGACCTCCATTCCAGGACACATCACTATAGAGGATAGACCTCCATTCCAGGACACATCACTATATAGAGGATAGACCTCCATTCCAGGACTCCTCACTATAGAGGATAGACCTCCATTCCAGGACACATCACTATAGAGGATAGACCTCCATTCCAGGACTCCTCACTATATAGAGGATAGACCTCCATTCCAGGACACATCACTATAGAGGATAGACCTCCATTCCAGGACACATCACTATATAGAGGATAGACCTCCATTCCAGGACACATCACTATATAGAGGATAGACCTCCATTCCAGGACTCATCACTATAGAGGATAAACCTCCATTCCAGGACTCATCACTATAGAGGATAGACCTCCATTCCAGGACACATCACTATATAGAGGATAGACCTCCATTCCAGGACTCATCACTATAGAGGATAAACCTCCATTCCAGGACTCATCACTATAGAGGATAGACCTCCATTCCAGGACTCCTCACTATATAGAGGATAGACCTCCATTCCAGGACTCCTCACTATATAGAGGATAGACCTCCATTCCAGGACTCCTCACTATAGAGGATAGACCTCCATTCCAGGACACATCACTATAGAGGATAGACCTCCATTCCAGGACTCATCACTATAGAGCAGGGGTAGGGAACGTACGGCTCTCCAGCTGTTGCAAAACTACAACTCCCAGCATACATACTGGCTCTGCTGTTCTGGGAACTCCCATGGAAGTGAATGGAGCATGCTGGGAGTTGTAGTTTCACAGCAGCTGGAGAGCCAAAGGTTCCCTACCCCTGCTATAGAGGATAAACCTCCATTCCAGGACTCCTCACTATAGAGAATAGACCTCCAATACCAGGACTCAGCACTATAGAGGATAGACCTCCATTCCAGGACTCATCACTATAGAGGATAGACCTCCATTCCAGGACACATCACTATAGAGGATAGACCTCCATTCCAGGACACATCACTATATAGAGGATAGACCTCCATTCCAGGACTCCTCACTGTAGAGTACAGACCTCCATTCCAGGACACATCACTATATAGAGGATAGACCTCCATTCCAGGACTCCTCACTATAGAGGATAGACCTCCATTCCAGGACACATCACTATAGAGGATAAACCTCCATTCCAGGACACATCACTATAGAGGATAGACCTCCATTCCAGGACTCATCACTATAGAGGATAGACCTCCATTCCAGGACACATCACTATAGAGGATAGACCTCCATTCCAGGACTCCTCACTATAGAGGATAGACCTCCATTCCAGGACACATCACTATAGAGGATAGATCTCCATTCCAGGACTCCTCACTATATAGAGGATAGACCTCCATTCCAGGACTCATCACTATAGAGGATAGACCTCCATTCCAGGACACATCACTATAGAGGATAGACCTCCATTCCAGGACACATCACTATAGAGGATAAACCTCCACTCCAGGACTCATCACTATAGAGGATAGACCTCCATTCCAGGACTCCTCACTATAGAGGACAGACCTCCATTCCAGGACTCCTCACTATATAGAGGATAGACCTCCATTCCAGGACACATCACTATAGAGGATAGACCTCCATTCCAGGACACATCACTATAGAGGATAGATCTCCATTCCAGGACACATCACTATAGAGGATAGACCTCCATTCCAGGACTCCTCACTATATAGAGGATAGACCTCCATTCCAGGACTCCTCACTATAGAGGATAGACCTCCACTCCAGGACTACTCACTATAGAGGATAGACATCCATCCCAGGACTCCTCACTATAGAGGATAGACCTCCATTCCAGGACACATCACTGTAGAGGATAGACCTCCATTCCAGGACACATCACTATAGAGGATAGACCTCCATTCCAGGACTCATCACTATAGAGGATAGACCTCCATTCCAGGACTCCTCACTATAGAGGATAGACCTCCATTCCAGGACACATCACTATAGAGGATAGATCTCCATTCCAGGACACATCACTATAGAGGATAGACCTCCATTCCAGGACTCCTCACTATATAGAGGATAGACCTCCATTCCAGGACTCCTCACTATAGAGGATAGACCTCCACTCCAGGACTACTCACTATAGAGGATAGACATCCATCCCAGGACTCCTCACTATAGAGGATAGACCTCCATTCCAGGACACATCACTATAGAGGATAGACCTCCATTCCAGGACTCATCACTATAGAGGATACACCTCCATTCCAGGACTCCCCACTATAGAGGATAGACCTCCATTCCAGGACACATCACTATAGAGGATAAACCTCCATTCCAGGACACATCACTATAGAGGATAGACCTCCATTCCAGGACTCATCACTATAGAGGATAGACCTCCATTCCAGGACTCCTCACTATAGAGGATAGACCTCCATTCCAGGACACATCACTATAGAGGATAGATCTCCATTCCAGGACTCCTCACTATAGAGGATAGACCTCCATTCCTGGACTCAGCACTGTAGAGGATAGACCTCCATTTCAGGACTCCTCACTATAGAGGATAGACCTCCATTCCAGGACTCATCACTATAGAGGATAGACCTCCATTCCAGGACACATCACTATAGAGGATAGACCTCCATTCCAGGACCCATCACTGTAGAGGATAGACCTCCATTCCAGGACACATCACTATATAGAGGATAGACCTCCATTCCAGGACACATCACTATAGAGGATAAACCTCCATTCCAGGACACATCACTATAGAGGATAGACCTCCATTCCAGGCCTCCTCACTATAGAGGATAGACCTCCATTCCAGGACACATCACTATAGAGGATAGACCTCCATTCCAGGACCCATCACTGTAGAGGATAGACCTCCATTCCAGGACTCATCACTATAGAGGATAGACCTCCATTCCAGGACACATCACTATAGAGGATAGACCTCCATTCCAGGACACATCACTATAGAGGATAAACCTCCACTCCAGGACTCATCACTATAGAGGATAGACCTCCATTCCAGGACTCCTCACTATAGAGGACAGACCTCCATTCCAGGACTCCTCACTATATAGAGGATAGACCTCCATTCCAGGACACATCACTATAGAGGATAGACCTCCATTCCAGGACACATCACTATAGAGGATAGATCTCCATTCCAGGACACATCACTATAGAGGATAGACCTCCATTCCAGGACTCCTCACTATATAGAGGATAGACCTCCATTCCAGGACTCCTCACTATAGAGGATAGACCTCCACTCCAGGACTACTCACTATAGAGGATAGACATCCATCCCAGGACTCCTCACTATAGAGAATAGACCTCCATTCCAGGACACATCACTGTAGAGGATAGACCTCCATTCCAGGACTCCTCACTATAGAGGATAAACCTCCATTCCAGGATTCATCACTATAGAGGATACACCTCCATTCCAGGACTCCCCACTATAGAGGATAGACCTCCATTCCAGGACACATCACTATAGAGGATAAACCTCCATTCCAGGACACATCACTATAGAGGATAGACCTCCATTCCAGGACTCATCACTATAGAGGATAGACCTCCATTCCAGGACTCCTCACTATAGAGGATAGACCTCCATTCCAGGACACATCACTATAGAGGATAGATCTCCATTCCAGGACACATCACTATAGAGGATAGACCTCCATTCCAGGACTCCTCACTATATAGAGGATAGACCTCCATTCCAGGACTCCTCACTATAGAGGATAGACCTCCACTCCAGGACTACTCACTATAGAGGATAGACATCCATCCCAGGACTCCTCACTATAGAGGATAGACCTCCATTCCAGGACACATCACTATAGAGGATAGACCTCCATTCCAGGACTCATCACTATAGAGGATACACCTCCATTCCAGGACTCCCCACTATAGAGGATAGACCTCCATTCCAGGACACATCACTATAGAGGATAAACCTCCATTCCAGGACACATCACTATAGAGGATAGACCTCCATTCCGGGACTCATCACTATAGAGGATAGACCTCCATTCCGGGACTCCTCACTATAGAGGATAGACCTCCATTCCAGGACACATCACTATAGAGGATAGATCTCCATTCCAGGACTCCTCACTATAGAGGATAGACCTCCATTCCTGGACTCAGCACTGTAGAGGATAGACCTCCATTTCAGGACTCCTCACTATAGAGGATAGACCTCCATTCCAGGACTCATCACTATAGAGGATAGACCTCCATTCCAGGACACATCACTATAGAGGATAGACCTCCATTCCAGGACCCATCACTGTAGAGGATAGACCTCCATTCCAGGACACATCACTATATAGAGGATAGACCTCCATTCCAGGACACATCACTATAGAGGATAAACCTCCATTCCAGGACACATCACTATAGAGGATAGACCTCCATTCCAGGACACATCACTATAGAGGATAGACCTCCATTCCAGGACTCATCACTATAGAGGATAGACCTCCATTCCAGGACACATCACTATAGAGGATAGACCTCCATTCCAGGACTCCTCACTATAGAGGACAGACCTCCATTCCAGGACTCCTCACTATATAGAGGATAGACCTCCATTCCAGGACACATCACTATAGAGGATAGACCTCCATTCCAGGACACATCACCATAGAGGATAGACCTCCATTCCAGGACTCCTCACTATATAGAGGCTAGACCTCCATTCCAGGACTCCTCACTATAGAGGATAGACCTCCACTCCAGGACTACTCACTATAGAGGATAGACATCCATCCCAGGACTCCTCACTATAGAGGATAGACCTCCATTCCAGGACACATCACTGTAGAGGATAGACCTCCATTCCAGGACTCCTCACTATAGAGGATAAACCTCCATTCCAGGATTCATCACTATAGAGGATACACCTCCATTCCAGGACTCCCCACTATAGAGGATAGACCTCCATTCCAGGACACATCACTATATAGAGGATAGACCTCCATTCCAGGACACATCACTATAGAGAATAGACCTCCAATACCAGGACTCAGCACTATAGAGGATAGACCTCCATTCCAGGACTCCCCACTATAGAGGATAGACCTCCATTCCAGGACACATCACTATATAGAGGATAGACCTCCATTCCAGGACTCCTCATTATAGAGAATAGACCTCCAATACCAGGACTCAGCACTATAGAGGATAGACCTCCATTCCAGGACTCATCACTATAGAGGATAGACCTCCATTCCAGGACACATCACTATAGAGGATAGACCTCCATTCCAGGACACATCACTATATAGAGGATAGACCTCCATTCCAGGACACATCACTATATAGAGGATAGACCTCCATTCCAGGACTCCTCACTGTAGAGTACAGACCTCCATTCCAGGACACATCACTATATAGAGGATAGACCTCCATTCCAGGACTCCTCACTATAGAGGATAGACCTCCATTCCAGGACACATCACTATAGAGGATAAACCTCCATTCCAGGACACATCACTATAGAGGATAGACCTCCATTCCAGGACTCATCACTATAGAGGATAGACCTCCATTCCAGGACACATCACTATAGAGGATAGACCTCCATTCCAGGACTCCTCACTATAGAGGATAGACCTCCATTCCAGGACACATCACTATAGAGGATAGATCTCCATTCCAGGACTCCTCACTATATAGAGGATAGACCTCCATTCCAGGACTCATCACTATAGAGGATAGACCTCCATTCCAGGACACATCACTATAGAGGATAGACCTCCATTCCAGGACACATCACTATAGAGGATAAACCTCCACTCCAGGACTCATCACTATAGAGGATAGACCTCCATTCCAGGACTCCTCACTATAGAGGACAGACCTCCATTCCAGGACTCCTCACTATATAGAGGATAGACCTCCATTCCAGGACACATCACTATAGAGGATAGACCTCCATTCCAGGACACATCACTATAGAGGATAGATCTCCATTCCAGGACACATCACTATAGAGGATAGACCTCCATTCCAGGACTCCTCACTATATAGAGGATAGACCTCCATTCCAGGACTCCTCACTATAGAGGATAGACCTCCACTCCAGGACTACTCACTATAGAGGATAGACATCCATCCCAGGACTCCTCACTATAGAGGATAGACCTCCATTCCAGGACACATCACTGTAGAGGATAGACCTCCATTCCAGGACACATCACTATAGAGGATAGACCTCCATTCCAGGACTCATCACTATAGAGGATAGACCTCCATTCCAGGACTCCTCACTATAGAGGATAGACCTCCATTCCAGGACACATCACTATAGAGGATAGATCTCCATTCCAGGACACATCACTATAGAGGATAGACCTCCATTCCAGGACTCCTCACTATATAGAGGATAGACCTCCATTCCAGGACTCCTCACTATAGAGGATAGACCTCCACTCCAGGACTACTCACTATAGAGGATAGACATCCATCCCAGGACTCCTCACTATAGAGGATAGACCTCCATTCCAGGACACATCACTATAGAGGATAGACCTCCATTCCAGGACTCATCACTATAGAGGATACACCTCCATTCCAGGACTCCCCACTATAGAGGATAGACCTCCATTCCAGGACACATCACTATAGAGGATAAACCTCCATTCCAGGACACATCACTATAGAGGATAGACCTCCATTCCAGGACTCATCACTATAGAGGATAGACCTCCATTCCAGGACTCCTCACTATAGAGGATAGACCTCCATTCCAGGACACATCACTATAGAGGATAGATCTCCATTCCAGGACTCCTCACTATAGAGGATAGACCTCCATTCCTGGACTCAGCACTGTAGAGGATAGACCTCCATTTCAGGACTCCTCACTATAGAGGATAGACCTCCATTCCAGGACTCATCACTATAGAGGATAGACCTCCATTCCAGGACACATCACTATAGAGGATAGACCTCCATTCCAGGACCCATCACTGTAGAGGATAGACCTCCATTCCAGGACACATCACTATATAGAGGATAGACCTCCATTCCAGGACACATCACTATAGAGGATAAACCTCCATTCCAGGACACATCACTATAGAGGATAGACCTCCATTCCAGGACTCATCACTATAGAGGATAGACCTCCATTCCAGGACACATCACTATAGAGGATAGACCTCCATTCCAGGACTCCTCACTATAGAGGATAGACCTCCATTCCAGGACACATCACTATAGAGGATAGATCTCCATTCCAGGACTCCTCACTATATAGAGGATAGACCTCCATTCCAGGACTCATCACTATAGAGGATAGACCTCCATTCCAGGACACATCACTATAGAGGATAGACCTCCATTCCAGGACCCATCACTGTAGAGGATAGACCTCCATTCCAGGACTCATCACTATAGAGGATAGACCTCCATTCCAGGACACATCACTATAGAGGATAGACCTCCATTCCAGGACACATCACTATAGAGGATAAACCTCCACTCCAGGACTCATCACTATAGAGGATAGACCTCCATTCCAGGACTCCTCACTATAGAGGACAGACCTCCATTCCAGGACTCCTCACTATATAGAGGATAGACCTCCATTCCAGGACACATCACTATAGAGGATAGACCTCCATTCCAGGACACATCACTATAGAGGATAGATCTCCATTCCAGGACACATCACTATAGAGGATAGACCTCCATTCCAGGACTCCTCACTATATAGAGGATAGACCTCCATTCCAGGACTCCTCACTATAGAGGATAGACCTCCACTCCAGGACTACTCACTATAGAGGATAGACATCCATCCCAGGACTCCTCACTATAGAGAATAGACCTCCATTCCAGGACACATCACTGTAGAGGATAGACCTCCATTCCAGGACTCCTCACTATAGAGGATAAACCTCCATTCCAGGATTCATCACTATAGAGGATACACCTCCATTCCAGGACTCCCCACTATAGAGGATAGACCTCCATTCCAGGACACATCACTATAGAGGATAAACCTCCATTCCAGGACACATCACTATAGAGGATAGACCTCCATTCCAGGACTCATCACTATAGAGGATAGACCTCCATTCCAGGACTCCTCACTATAGAGGATAGACCTCCATTCCAGGACACATCACTATAGAGGATAGATCTCCATTCCAGGACACATCACTATAGAGGATAGACCTCCATTCCAGGACTCCTCACTATATAGAGGATAGACCTCCATTCCAGGACTCCTCACTATAGAGGATAGACCTCCACTCCAGGACTACTCACTATAGAGGATAGACATCCATCCCAGGACTCCTCACTATAGAGGATAGACCTCCATTCCAGGACACATCACTATAGAGGATAGACCTCCATTCCAGGACTCATCACTATAGAGGATACACCTCCATTCCAGGACTCCCCACTATAGAGGATAGACCTCCATTCCAGGACACATCACTATAGAGGATAAACCTCCATTCCAGGACACATCACTATAGAGGATAGACCTCCATTCCGGGACTCATCACTATAGAGGATAGACCTCCATTCCAGGACTCCTCACTATAGAGGATAGACCTCCATTCCAGGACACATCACTATAGAGGATAGATCTCCATTCCAGGACTCCTCACTATAGAGGATAGACCTCCATTCCTGGACTCAGCACTGTAGAGGATAGACCTCCATTTCAGGACTCCTCACTATAGAGGATAGACCTCCATTCCAGGACTCATCACTATAGAGGATAGACCTCCATTCCAGGACACATCACTATAGAGGATAGACCTCCATTCCAGGACCCATCACTGTAGAGGATAGACCTCCATTCCAGGACACATCACTATATAGAGGATAGACCTCCATTCCAGGACACATCACTATAGAGGATAAACCTCCATTCCAGGACACATCACTATAGAGGATAGACCTCCATTCCAGGACACATCACTATAGAGGATAGACCTCCATTCCAGGACTCATCACTATAGAGGATAGACCTCCATTCCAGGACACATCACTATAGAGGATAGACCTCCATTCCAGGACTCCTCACTATAGAGGACAGACCTCCATTCCAGGACTCCTCACTATATAGAGGATAGACCTCCATTCCAGGACACATCACTATAGAGGATAGACCTCCATTCCAGGACACATCACCATAGAGGATAGACCTCCATTCCAGGACTCCTCACTATATAGAGGCTAGACCTCCATTCCAGGACTCCTCACTATAGAGGATAGACCTCCACTCCAGGACTACTCACTATAGAGGATAGACATCCATCCCAGGACTCCTCACTATAGAGGATAGACCTCCATTCCAGGACACATCACTGTAGAGGATAGACCTCCATTCCAGGACTCCTCACTATAGAGGATAAACCTCCATTCCAGGATTCATCACTATAGAGGATACACCTCCATTCCAGGACTCCCCACTATAGAGGATAGACCTCCATTCCAGGACACATCACTATATAGAGGATAGACCTCCATTCCAGGACACATCACTATAGAGGATAGACCTCCATTCCAGGACTCATCACTATAGAGGATAGACCTCCATTCCAGGACTCCTCACTATAGAGGATAGACCTCCATTCCAGGACACATCACTATAGAGGATAGACCTCCATTCCAGGACTCATCACTATAGAGCAGGGGTAGGGAACGTACGGCTCTCCAGCTGTTGCAAAACTACAACTCCCAGCATACATACTGGCTCTGCTGTTCTGGGAACTCCCATGGAAGTGAATGGAGCATGCTGGGAGTTGTAGTTTCACAGCAGCTGGAGAGCCAAAGGTTCCCTACCCCTGCTATAGAGGATAAACCTCCATTCCAGGACTCCTCACTATAGAGAATAGACCTCCATTCCAGGACACATCACTATAGAGGATAGACCTCCACTCCAGGACTACTCACTATAGAGGATAAACCTCCATTCCAGGATTCATCACTATAGAGGATACACCTCCATTCCAGGACTCCCCACTATAGAGGATAGACCTCCATTCCAGGACACATCACTATAGAGGATAAACCTCCATTCCAGGACACATCACTATAGAGGATAGACCTCCATTCCAGGACTCCTCACTATAGAGGATAGACCTCCATTCCTGGACTCAGCACTGTAGAGGATAGACCTCCATTTCAGGACTCCTCACTATAGAGGATAGACCTCCATTCCAGGACTCATCACTATAGAGGATAGACCTCCATTCCAGGACCCATCACTGTAGAGGATAGACCTCCATTCCAGGACACATCACTATATAGAGGATAGACCTCCATTCCAGGACACATCACTATATAGAGGATAGACCTCCATTCCAGGACACATCACTATAGAGGATAGACCTCCATTCCAGGACCCATCACTGTAGAGGATAGACCTCCATTCCAGGACACATCACTATAGAGGATAGATTTCCATTCCAGGACTCCTCACTATATAGAGGATAGACCTCCATTCCAGGACACATCACTATAGAGGATAGACCTCCATTCCAGGACTCCTCACTATAGAGGATAGACCTCCATTCCAGGACACATCACTATAGAAGATAGACCTCCATTCCAGGACACATCACTATAGAGGATAGACCTCCATTCCAGGACACATCATTATAGAGGATAGACCTCCATTCCAGGACTCCTCACTATAGAGGATAGACCTCCTTTCCAGGACTCTTCACTATAGAGTATAGACCTACATTCCAGGACTCATCACTGAAGAGAATATATGGGGCCACTGTCGAGCGTATAATACTATGTGTGTGTGGGGGGGCACTGTGGAGCATATAATACTATATGGGGGCCACTGTTGAGCATATAATATGTGGGGGAGGGGACACTATGGAGCACATAATACTATGTGGAGGCCACTGTGGAGCATATAATACTATGTGAGGGCCACTGTGGAGCATATAACACTATATGGGGGCCACTGTGGAGCATATTACACTGTGTGGGAGGGCACTGTGGAGCATATAATACTATATGGGGGCCACTGTGGAGCATATAATACTATGTGGGGGCTACTGTGGAGCAGATTATACTATGTGGGGGCCACTGTGGAGAATATTATACTATGTGGGCCACTTTGGAGCATATTCAATCAGATGTTCTTTCCTAGATATTGATTTACTTCTTAGGACACCTGTGACTTGTTGGCACCTCCCCAAGGATCCCTGCCTGATGTCTGTTATTGTGGAGCACATGGTAAAAGGTACTGAGAAATAGTCTCTCTCGGTTGGATGTAATGTTCTTTCTCAAAATTTACTTTACTTCTCTCTGACTTCTTACGACACCTGTGACCTGCTGGTTTCTCCCCAAGGATCGCTGTGTAGTCTATGTTATTGTGGAGCACACGGTAAAAGCTGACACACATCACAACCTGCTCCACCATGATACTTCTACTGATGATCCGCATCCAGACCGTACTGACAGCTGCAGGTAAATGCTACTTTATTGTCATTTTTGTTTTGAATCTATCTATCTATTTATCTATCTATCTATCTATCTATCTATCTATCTATCTCCTATCTATCTATCTATCTATCTATCTATCTATCTATCTATCTCCTATCTATCTATCTATCTATCTATCTATCTATCTCCTATCTATCTATCTATCTATCTATCTATCTATCTATCTCCTATCTATCTATCTATCTATCTATCTATCTATCTCCTATCTATCTATCTATCTATCTATCTATCTATCTATCTATCTATCTATCTATCTCCTATCTATCTATCTATCTATCTCCTATCTATCTATCTATCTATCTATCTCCTATCTATCTATTTATCTATCTATCTCCTATCTATCTATCTATCTATCTATCTATCTATCTATCTATCTATCATCTATCTATCTATCTATCTATCTATCTATCTATCTATCTATCTCCTATCTATCTATCTATCTATCTATCTATCTATCTATCTATCAGTATTCAACACTATGTTTTATAGATAGGTTCCTAGGAGGCCTAAGAGTATTCTACACTATGTTTTAAACCAATGTGTGGTTGGTACAAAACTTGTTTGACCCTAAACTAATCTTGGGTCCAAATCAGCAGAACCTGAAACAAAACAAATCTTGAGAGGTTCCTTTATCTCTACTGGAGACATTCTCATACTTCTAAGAATTCCTGATGTAGCCAGAAACCTGCTCAGTGAGTTGGAACATTGCAGACGTGGGTGTGACAGGCCATCTTGTCATTGCAAACCCAGCCGTGTCTTCTAAGAACAGAAATGCTTAAAGATCTACGTTGAGGATAGGACATCACCTTAGATCTGGTGCCTGACACCTCCACCGATTATCTGTACTCAGCAGCTGATACAAAGAGAATGGAACCGACACTGAGAACAGTTAATTAATGGGGTGTCGACCCCCCACAGATCTGATATTAGTGGCCTATCGTTAGGATATATCATCAATATTTTAGTCCCAGAAGAGCCTGTTACCTACTTGTGAAAGCCTTCTTACTTTGCAGCATCTCCACCCCACCAGCCCATGTATTTTTGTGTATGACATTCTATATGACTTGCTCTTCTCTATTTTGTCCAGGTAAAGTTCTTAATTGTAAATCTTGCAACAAGGTGTCTCTTGAAAAACCAACTGACTGTCAAGTGGCGGCCTCTCCGTGTTCTCGAAATGAAGAAGTCTGCCTCACCCTGCTGACCAGCACATTAGTTAGTGAGTATTACATGGCGCCATTGTCTCCGGGCGCCGCCATCTTTACTGCAGGTGACTAATGATAAAATGGAATTTTGATTCCAACCAAAACTGGTGTCTTTAATTTATATTTATTGAATGGATTTTATGACCCCCCAGTTATCATACTGATGATCCATCCACTCCATACAGTAGATCATCAGTATCTGATCGGAGGGATCCTGTAAGGTGTTGAAGTTCTCCATCTCCCCTATGAAGATTGAGGAGCTTGCGGTGGTTGTCCTGTGACTGGGACCTGCCTCGTTGTTTCTTTTAGTTCTGTTGCTGGAGGTGGGTAATCAGGATAGGACTGGGTTGTCTAGGGTCCACCAGCAGTATTGCTTCTAGGGACCCACAGCCAGGACCCCTGAAGATCAGCTGTGGCTACAGGTAATAACATATTGGGAACCATGCTGCTCACCCGCCATATGATATGTACCTAAACCCACCGCTACACTCTGTATGGCAAGAGATCAGAGTGATTGCTGGAATTGTTACCACTACCTGTAGCCGCACTGTCCTACAATAGCACTATAAGGAACGTATGGATACAGTAACTTATTCCAATTACTGGAGGACATTCAGTTCTTGTATCTTATGGGTCAGATCTCAACCTCTTCTTGTTTTATATCTTCCAGTTAAGACACAAAATCCCGTGCATATTGTCAGAAGACTATGTGGGTGGAAAGATGAATGTAACCACACTGGCAAAGCCTCATCCCCATCACATAAGATGAGGTTCAGCACCGCTTGCTGTTCTTCCGATGATTGCATGGCGCCGATTCCAGACTGTAAGTGTTATCGGTAAATCTTAAAGTGATGCACCGGATGGATAGGATGCTTCCCGATTATTAGCTTAGTAGAGCGCAACATGGGGCTGGAAGTCTCTGTGGTCAACCACTCCTGCATCTGCACTGCGTGGGAAGTAGCAAGTATATAGACAAAACAATGTGCAACAATGTGTCATTCTCTAGCCTGACATGGTGGGGGCGCACTCCGCAGGGTGTGTTTACTTTTAACATTTTGTTACTTTTTGGTTTTAGTGCCACCAGAAAATAATACACTGAATGGACTGGTCTGCCCGGCCTGTTCTTCCTACATGGGGTGTAGAGATAAGCCGAGCTACGCCATGAAGTGCTCTGGAGAGGAGGAATACTGTTTTGACTTCTACGATGGTAAAGCGCGGACGCCATATTGATAGTTACTATTGCTTTTTCTTCATTATCAATAGTGAATAGCCTGTTTTTCTGTCTTTTGTTTTTTAAAGGCATCGAGAAAATAACTGGCTGTGCTTCTTTGGGTTATTTCATAACGAAGAGCTTATTAGGTGACTTTTATCAGATGAAAGCAACAAAGCCCAAGATAACCTGCAATAGGGCGCAGCCTAACAGTCCCCTGCCAGTGGGTGAGCATGATTTTTGTGTATACTATAGGTCAGAATTATAGGACATACCATTTAGATCATCCATTCCCAACATCTGATTGCCCCGGAGGGACCTCCACTCCACAGACAAGTCCAAATATTTCAAGGACCTCCCTCCAGAAAGTTCTGAGTCTGCAACACTCCCATAGCATATGCAAGATATGAGTGTCCTCTTCCATTGAGTTACTTATTTCTGTATTTGCTTTAAACAGTCAACACTTTGCTATGCAAGCAATGCCGAGGATCTCTGGATGTCACCTGCGACCGCTATGTGATATGTACCAAAGAGCAAGATGCCTGTTTAACCATAATATCAAATGCCCAATATGGTACGTATATGTGTCTGTATTAGAGAGAAGCCTCTGCCAGGACTCCTAGGACTATATATATATCTATAATACATAGTGTATGACACTGTCAGGGCTCCTAGGACTATATATATCTATAATACATAGTGTATGACACTGTCAGGGCTCCTAGGACTATATATATCTATAATACATAGTTTATGACACTGTCAGGGCTCCTAGGACTATACATATCCATAATACATAGTGTATGACACTGTCAGGGCTCCTAGGACTATATATCTATAATACATAGTGTATGACACTGTCAGGGCTCCTAGGACTATATATATCTATAATACATAGTGTATGACACTGTCAGGGCTCCTAGGACTATAAATATCTATAATACATAGTGTATGACACTGTCAGGGCTCCTAGGACTATATATATATCTATAATACATAGTGTATGACACTGTCAGGGCTCCTAGGACTATATATATATCTATAATACATAGTTTATGACACTGTCAGGGCTCCTAGGACTATATATATATATATATATATAATGCATAGTGTATGACACTGTCAGGGCTCCTAGGACTATATATCAATAATACATCGTGTATGACACTGTCATGGCTCCTAGGACTATATATTTCTATAATACATAGTGTATGACACTGTCAGGGCTCCTAGGACTATATATATCTATAATACATAGTGTATGACACTGTCAGGGCTCCTAGGACTATATATATCTATAATACATAGTGTATGACACTGTCAGGGCTCCTAGGACTATACATATCTATAATACATAGTGTATGACACTGTCAGGGCTCCTAGGACTATATATCTATAATACATAGTGTATGACACTGTCAGGGCTCCTAGGACTATATATATCTATAATACATAGTGTATGACACTGTCAGGGCTCCTAGGACTATATATATCTATAATACATAGTGTATGACACTGTCAGGGCTCCTAGGACTATATATATCTATAATACATAGTGTATGACACTGTCAGGGCTCCTAGGACTATATATATCTATAATACATAGTGTATGACACTGTCAGTGCTCTTAGGACTATATATATATATATATATATATATATATATATATATATATATATATATATATATATATATATATATAATACATAGTGTATGACACTGTCAGGGCTTCTAGGACTATATATATC
This sequence comes from Leptodactylus fuscus, assembly GCF_031893055.1. Lineage (NCBI taxonomy): Eukaryota > Metazoa > Chordata > Amphibia > Anura > Leptodactylidae > Leptodactylus > Leptodactylus fuscus. Next base: position 181,529,569 of record NC_134270.1, on the reverse strand, counting down.
TATAATACATAGTGTATGACACTGTCAGGGCTCTTAGGACTATATATATCTATAATACATAGTGTATGACACTGTCAGGACTCCTAGGACTATAAATATCTATAAAACATAGTGTATGACACTGTCAGGGCTCCTAGGACTATATATATCTATAATACATAGTGTATGACACTGTCAGGGCTCCTAGGACTATATATATCTATAATACATAGTGTATGACACTGTCAGTGCTCTTAGGACTATATATATATATATATATAATACATAGTGTATGACACTGTCAGGACTCCTAGGACTATATATATCTATAAAACATAGTGTATGACACTGTCAGGGCTCCTAGGACTATATATATATCTATAATACATAGTGTATGACACTGTCAGGGCTCCTAGGACTATATATATCTATAATACATAGTGTATGACACTGTCAGGGCTCCTAGGACTATATATATATCTATAATACATAGTGTATGACACTGTCAGGGCTCCTAGGACTATATATATCTATAATACATAGTGTATGACACTGTCAGGGCTCCTAGGACTATATATATATATCTATAATACATAGTGTATAACACTGTCAGGGCTCCTAGGACTATATATATCTATAATACATAGTGTATGACACTGTCAGTGCTCTTAGGACTATATATATATATATATATATATATATATATATATATATATATATATATATATAATACATAGTGTATGACACTGTCAGGGCTTCTAGGACTATATATATCTATAATACATAGTGTATGACACTGTCAGGGCTCTTAGGACTATATATATCTATAATACATAGTGTATGACACTGTCAGGACTCCTAGGACTATAAATATCTATAAAACATAGTGTATGACACTGTCAGGGCTCCTAGGACTATATATATCTATAATACATAGTGTATGACACTGTCAGGGCTCCTAGGACTATATATATCTATAATACATAGTGTATGACACTGTCAGTGCTCTTAGGACTATATATATATATATATATAATACATAGTGTATGACACTGTCAGGACTCCTAGGACTATATATATCTATAAAACATAGTGTATGACACTGTCAGGGCTCCTAGGACTATATATATCTATAATACATAGTGTATGACACTGTCAGGGCTCCTAGGACTATATATATCTATAATACATAGTGTATGACACTGTCAGGGCTCCTAGGACTATATATCTATAATACATAGTGTATGACACTGTCAGGGCTCCTAGGACTATATATATCTATAATACATAGTGTATGACACTGTCAGGGCTCCTAGGACTATAAATATCTATAATACATAGTGTATGACACTGTCAGGGCTCCTAGGACTATATATATATCTATAATACATAGTGTATGACACTGTCAGGGCTCCTAGGACTATATATATATCTATAATACATAGTTTATGACACTGTCAGGGCTCCTAGGACTATATATATATATATATAATGCATAGTGTATGACACTGTCAGGGCTCCTAGGACTATATATCAATAATACATCGTGTATGACACTGTCATGGCTCCTAGGACTATATATTTCTATAATACATAGTGTATGACACTGTCAGGGCTCCTAGGACTATATATATCTATAATACATAGTGTATGACACTGTCAGGGCTTCTAGGACTATATATATCTATAATACATAGTGTATGACACTGTCAGGACTCCTAGGACTATAAATATCTATAAAACATAGTGTATGACACTGTCAGGGCTCCTAGGACTATATATATCTATAATACATAGTGTATGACACTGTCAGGGCTCCTAGGACTATATATATATCTATAATACATAGTGTATGACACTGTCAGTGCTCTTAGGACTATATATATATATATATATATAATACATAGTGTATGACACTGTCAGGGCTTCTAGGACTATATATATCTATAATACATAGTGTATGACACTGTCAGGGCTCTTAGGACTATATATATCTATAATACATAGTGTATGACACTGTCAGGACTCCTAGGACTATAAATATCTATAAAACATAGTGTATGACACTGTCAGGGCTCCTAGGACTATATATATCTATAATACATAGTGTATGACACTGTCAGGGCTCCTAGGACTATATATATCTATAATACATAGTGTATGACACTGTCAGTGCTCTTAGGACTATATATATATATATATATATAATACATAGTGTATGACACTGTCAGGGCTTCTAGGACTATATATATCTATAATACATAGTGTATGACACTGTCAGGGCTCTTAGGACTATATATATCTATAATACATAGTGTATGACACTGTCAGGACTCCTAGGACTATAAATATCTATAAAACATAGTGTATGACACTGTCAGGGCTCCTAGGACTATATATATCTATAATACATAGTGTATGACACTGTCAGGGCTCCTAGGACTATATATATCTATAATACATAGTGTATGACACTGTCAGTGCTCTTAGGACTATATATATATATATATATAATACATAGTGTATGACACTGTCAGGACTCCTAGGACTATATATATCTATAAAACATAGTGTATGACACTGTCAGGGCTCCTAGGACTATATATATATCTATAATACATAGTGTATGACACTGTCAGGGCTCCTAGGACTATATATATCTATAATACATAGTGTATGACACTGTCAGGGCTCCTAGGACTATATATATATCTATAATACATAGTGTATGACACTGTCAGGGCTCCTAGGACTATATATATCTATAATACATAGTGTATGACACTGTCAGGGCTCCTAGGACTATATATATATATCTATAATACATAGTGTATAACACTGTCAGGGCTCCTAGGACTATATATATCTATAATACATAGTGTATGACACTGTCAGGGCTCCTAGGACTATATATATTTATAATACATAGTGTATGACACTGTCAGGGCTCCTAGGACTATATATATCTATAATACATAGTGTATGACACTGTCAGGGCTCCTAGGACTATATATATTTATAATACATAGTGTATGACACTGTCAGGGCTCCTAGGACTATATATATATCTATAATACATAGTGTATGACACTGTCAGGGCTCCTAGGACTATATATATATCTATAATACATAGTGTATGACACTGTCAGGGCTCCTAGGACTATATATATATATATATATATATATATATATATATATATATATATATATATATATATATAATACATAGTGTATGACACTGTCCGGGCTCCTAGGACTATATATATCTATAATACATAGTGTATGACACTGTCAGGGCTCCTAGGACTATATATATCTAAAATACATAGTGTATGACACTGTCAGGGCTCCTAGGACTATATATATATATATATATCTATAATACATAGTGTATGACACTGTCAGGGCTCCTAGGACTATATATATCTATAATACATAGTGTATGACACTGTCAGGGCTCCTAGGACTATATATATCTATAATATATCTATAATACATAGTGTATGACACTGTCAGGGCTCCTAGGACTATATATATCTATAATACATAGTGTATGACACTGTCAGGGCTCCTAGGACTGTATATATATATCTATAATACATAGTGTATGACACTGTCAGGGCTTCTAGGACTATATATATCTATAATACATAGTGTATGACACTGTCAGGGCTCTTAGGACTATATATATCTATAATACATAGTGTATGACACTGTCAGGGCTCCTAGGACTATATGACCAGTAATTTCAGTGATGTATATAATAGTTATAATGTTATCTTTTACTAGTTTTAACCATTAATTCCATTGACTTTATGCACTAGGTGGAAATAACTCTTCCCATCTAATAAGAAGGTGCGGCGTCTCCACGGAGTGTGACTACGCCGGGTCCATCACCAGCGATCTGAAGATCCTTTCCATAAACTCCACCTGCTGTTATTCTGATAACTGTCTTTCTCCAATACCAACCTGTAAATATCTGCATATTCTTATATCCATTTTTCGTTCCTCATGTTCACCATTCACCCCACTAAAATTTCAAATCTTGGGTTGCACCTTGAACATTGTGGTGGTGGTAAGATGCTCTCAATGATAGCTCTGTCAGTAAGTCTCTTAATCCAAATCCATCCTCTGTTTTACTGAATTTATGAGTTTTATGATCCGATTGTTCTGGAATTTACGGGGCCGACTAATCCTCCAAGCCCAAAGTCATTTCACTTTCATCTTTAACCTGTTAGTGACCAATCACTAGACTTCCTACATGCTAAGTGTCGGAGGAGTGGGGTCTCCTGCTCTGTGTGATGAGGGTGCCCATATTCGTTCCTATTGCCCAGGAGTCTATAAATAATAAAATAATTGATAACATAATAGATACATTGTGTACTGCCATGTCTGTAACAAGCGAGTGCCCTATCCTAAAAATGTTCATAGACATGAGATATTTATCTGCAGACCCTTGGAAGATCCGGCTTATTTTATCTGCCGTTAACCTTTTATGTATGTTCACCGGAGACATCACATTCTCGAGCTGAATCTGCCAAAGATCTCCTATAAGTATGGCCATATAAAGGTTGGTCCTGCCTTCAGACCCCTCAGAGCTCTCACCCTCCTCCTCGGGCTTTAGAACCTGCAAAGACAAGGCCACGTCACCTTATTTGTACAGGTTTTTGCAAAGATAATAGAATCTACAAAAGTCTTTGTGCAAGTTCCACAATTTTTTTGCAGAAAGCTGTTTTTCACTATTTATGCCACAATTCATGGTCATAAATCCAGAATGTTCATCCAGTCATTACACAATCCATTATTGGCATCGTTGTGCCACATTTGTGATAAAGTAACTGCATTGTGCAAGAAGTCATTGAGCGCTATGTGTGGTTGTGGTTTCCCATATGGCTGCACAAACTACCCGTGTTTAGGGTTGAGCCGATCTTGACTTTTCAGGATCGATTTTGAAATCCGATTTCCGATCATTTTTCATTCGAACCCGATCTCGATCCCAATTCCGATCCTAATGCAAGTCAATGGGATTTTTTTACTAATCGGAGATCGGATTTTAAAACCAATCCTATTCACTATACAGCAAGGAATCTAACAAGTGAACCCTTTAATTGTTACAATCCACGCTGTGTAGTGATTTTTTTTTTAATCACTAAGTAGCCAGAGGATTTTTCCTTAATCCTCTGGCTACTTAGTCCCCCCTGGTGTCCACTTACCTTCAGAGATGGCTGGTCTGGTGCCCAGTGTTCTCGTTCCTCTTCGCCCTGTTGCCCCCACCTCCCAGGTTAGGAGAGTGTGGGCGAGTTAGGAGAGTGTGGGCAGGTACTGGGAGGGGAGACATCACGTCTCCCCACCCTGTACCCGCCCACACTCTCCTTAACCACAAGCCCCGCCTTCTTCCTAGCTCTTTAACACTAACCTGGGAAGCGGGGGCAGCGAGGTGAAGAAGAACGAGAACACCGGGCACCAGACCAGCCATCTCTGCAGGTAAGTATCTAATAGAGATGTTAGCTAGTCTCACATTAGAATGAACGCAGCCGGCGCGCAGGGCGTTAAGGCTGTGTGCTGGCTGCTTCCATTCATTCCTATGGAACTGCAGCGGAGCCTTCACACTGAGTATACACTCTGCTCAGAATGAGCGGAGCGTATACTCAGCGTGAAGGCTAACATTGGTGTTCGGAATTCCGATCGCGATCGCTCAACCCTACCCGTGTTGTATCCTAATATGACATCTATGAGGGATAACCCAGACCCCCTCTAATGGCCCCATTAATAGCTCTTGTACATAATCATTACTGTCTAAGCCATCATTAATATGTTTTCTAGTGTCCCCAAAAAGTGAGGACCCCAATGGTCACATTTGTGAATCCTATTATTCTAACGACACCGGTAATTATACCGATAGAGAACACCTGTACCGGACGATAGCGTGTACTGGGAACGCAACGCGCTGCATTTATTACACAGAGAAACTGATACAAGGTATGAGCTGACCTGATAATGTCTCTGTTGTGTTCTTATATGAAGGATGAAAGCTATACAGCTTTGGATGAGCTCTAATTTTTTACAAATGTTTTTGGAAACTGCAAGTAGTAACATAACTTCTCATTACAGACATAGAGTCACAGTAGCGATGTCTATTAGCTCTTGTTACATCTGTGGCTCAGATATTAGGGCTAAAATGTGACTTCTCCCCTTATACCCCCTAGTCCTACACTCCTGTATGGATGGGATATGAATGAACGTAGGTTTAAACCCTATAAATATCATATTATTATTATTATTATTATTATTTATTATTATTATTTGCAGAGCGTTACACAAGCACAGAGATCCTGCGCGGTTGTGCCCAACCCATAATATGTGAGAGTGGAAATATAACCGTGACCTAAGACCTCAGAACTTTTGAGGAAACAAAAATTTGTTCTATTCCAGCAAAAATCAGCGCCCATCCTCCGAACATCCTGAGCGTTGTCTTGATGCTTCTGCCTCTGCTGACACTAGACGGATGGCAGTGAGGATGAAACCTTATACATAAGACGGCTGTAGTCCATATAAATCGCACTTGTCTATGTATAATCTTGTACCTGTAGAATAATCTTCAGTGGCCTCTTGTATATGGACACCATAGACCAAGTATCACCTGCCCTCCAGATTATTGCACCTTCTGCAGAACTCTTCCCTTACGCATAGGTTAATTTGTAATACAAACTCGTATTTGTCCCAAAGCTTTGATAGTATATAAAAACCACCATTGCAAATTATCTGTCAATTTGATTTATTTTGGGGACAAATGTGCAGGACCGGGCAAGGTGAACATCATATTAGATATTGTCTATGTAGCTGCATTGATTTAATCAAGGGCGGCTCCCTGCTAGAGATAGGGATCTGTATGTGTGTAAATGGGGCATTGCTAAGGGCTGTGATTTAGGAATGAATGTAACCTTGTGCATACAAGTGAAACACAACACAATCCGTAGGAAACCTGCACTGAAGGGGGCGCTGCCTCTGATCATCACATACAAGGGTTGGTACATTATTTTATAGGCCATTGGACTCTGAACTCGTTCCTAAGAGTAGGGTGACTTCTACACTTTCCCAAGATGCCCTTCTTACTCTGCATTGTAGCTCCATGTTCATGAAAATCAGCGTTTTATTCTTATGTAAATCAACTCAAAAGTTCTTCAGGTGTTTCTTCCCCCTGCCAAGGATTTGCTCTCTACTCTAAATAATCGCCCAAACCCCATGCCCCATTGCTTGAGTAACTTCTCCCCCTTCATTGTTTGTATTGCCCCACTGTACTGCATAATCCTGATGATATCCTGACACTCGGTGTCACCTCTGAGGCCTCAGCACTGATCTCAAGCACATGACGTTACAGAAGAGATGCTGAGAGGAGGCAGAGACAAAGCAGAGGAGCAAAAAGAGCAACTGAAGCAAATTTCGCCACGCCCATTGTTATGTTGACTCCGCCCATTCTCATTCATTTTTCATGTGCCCCCACACAGTATAATCCTCCTAAAGTCAACCGTAAATTATATGCCCCCCCATCTCTGCCCCCAGATTCATGTCCCGCCATCTCTGACCCCAGATCAGATTCATGTCCCCCCCATCTCTGCCCCAGATTCATGCCGTCCCCCCTTCATCTGCCCCCAGTTTCATGGACCCCCTTCATTATGTTCCACCTCAATGTTTAACACAAAAAACCACTGATACTCACCTTCCCTCGTTCCCCCGCCGCTCTCTCCGCAGTTTCACTCACAGAGTTGTAAGCGCGATGTGACGTCATCACATGGCGCTTACACAGGCACTAGTTGGAGTACTGTGGCAAAGAAAGGAGCTGAGCTGTGACAGCTCCTTGTTTTAGTCGCGTATGTATACCGAAATCATGAATGTCCCGCGGAAATCAGGATGGTTGGGAGGTATGCACTATTTATTACAGATATATAGTCCTAGGAGTCCTGACAGTGTCATACACTATGTATTATAGATATATATAGTCCTAGGAGTCCTGACAGTGTCATACACTATGTATTATAGATATATATAGTCCTAGGAGGCCTGACAGTGTCATACACTATGTATTATAGATATATATAGTCCTAGGAGTCCTGACAGTGTCATACACTATGTATTATAGATATATATAGTCCTAGGAGTCCTGACAATGTTATACACTATGTTTTATGCCAATTTAATTTCTGATTTTGCATCCTAAGTAAAATTCAGATGTGAACCCCCAGATTCTAAAACAGAATTAATCTTCATAGATTTGCACATCTCTAGTTGTCGTCTCCTTCACAGGCTCTGCGGAGGGTCCTTGGCTGTCAAGATCAGATGACTTTGCCCAGGTAATTTTAGATTCTGCTTCTGTTGTACCTGTAGATGACATTTCAGAAGATCTTTAATACTTAACTAAATCTTTTCTTTTTTTCAATTAAAATAATCCAGTCAGTAACATATTCAGCATCTTCTTCTTGTTAAGTTCATTGGAGACACACCTCGGGATATAAAGCTCGGACAATACTTATGTTCTCTTGTATTTACCCAAAGTACAACCTGAGCTCCATTATATACAGAAAGTGCCAGGGGCTGAACTATCACAAACAGATCCAGACTTGTTACTTTGTGTCTTCCCCGGCCATAGACACAATAAGAACAATTCTCCGGTACAAGGCGCTGTCATTGATAAGTCTCAGACGCAGAAGATCATTCGCAGGAAATGAAGCCGCTTCTTATCAGTTTCTTCTTTCTTTCCCTGTTACTTTCCATTGGTGAGTATGTTGTGTTGTATAATGTGTAACCTGTATTCTGTGACATATGTAACCCTATAGCATAGACTAATATGGCCTATATCATGGAATAGTTCACTGTACCCGTCCTGTTTTTTTACCTGCTAATCTCTCACATAATCTTTGGGTCAATGTTACATCCCCTGATTGGATACAATGTATCTATGGAGGGTCCATCACAGGTTCCAGCAGAGTCCATGTGCCGATATCTACCTGAGCCTCTATATTGAAGGACACTCTTGGCTTCTCTATGGTTCATCTACTTTAGTAACTCCATCAATAAACTGCATCTGTATCGATATGGATTCTAGGAAGCGATTTGTTCTTTACCATTTCCATTTCCGTCTCTCTCTGATCCCAGACCGATATGAATATTACTATTTCTCTACTTTCTTCTCATCTCCCCCTCTCCGATGTTACAAGTGTCATGCAAGGAACTCAGAAACCTGTGAACATGAAATAGTAGAATGTCCTAAGGGAGAGCGGTGTGTGACAATCTCCGAGGACTACAAACGCAGTGAGTCTCAGCTTTCTACTTAATCCTTTCTACTAGGGTATCTTAAAGGTACCACAATTAAAGGGGTTTGTTCCGTTGTAGATAATTTCACATTAACATACACCTGACATTGTTGCAGATGGAACCTATCACTCCATATGGAAGGGATGTTCTCGCAACGTACCATGTAATGTGAAGCCTTACGGAAAGGCAAACGATGAAGTCTATGTGATGTATAACATAAAGTGTTGCGATGAAGACTGCTGTAATAAGGAGTTCTATGAAAGTAAGTACAGAGAATAAGACCTAGGAGGAAGAAGAACATATAAGATTTACTGGAGGACACCTGCAGTGTAACGTCTTTTCCTGGCCCTCTCGGACGCTGTGGCGCACAAGGGGTGTTCAGTTTGATTCCTTGCTTAGAGAATTTTGTTGCTCTTTGTGAACACTGTCCTATTTCCTCTCCTCGGTATCTGAATTTCCACCACACTCGTCTCCTGCACCTTGTTTCGTTCTGTTCATCAAATAGATAATCTTAGCCTTGCCTGTGTGATTGACAACCTGTCTACCAACCAAGTCTGGGGCTTGTCTGGGACTTCCTATATACAGGTCATTAGCCCACACAGGTTTGTGGCTATTGTGACACTGTCCTGTGACTTTGTCCTCGCTAGCTTCCTACTTCTTACTATTGTATTACTGACCTCTGACCTTTGGCTTCCCTTGTGACTACTCTTTTGGATTACGCTTCTGTACTGCTTTATCTCTCTGGCTTTTACCCTTGGCTTGCTGAATCCCTTTCTGTGTTGTTTGTCTTCTCTTGTTCTATGTGACACTTATTTCTCAGAAGGGACCATCGCCAAGTTGTTCATGTCATTAGGACAGGGTGACAAGTAGGCAGGGACAGGGACTGAGTCAAGTTTAGGACTCACTGTCTCCGCCTTCCCTTCTTTCTGGTTTTAGCACCAGCACTAGCAATTCCCTTACAAGCGGTCAATGTGTGACATATGTATATGGGTTATTGTGAAGTATTTCCCCAATTCTAGGTTATTATTGCTGTGATAAACGCTAAACAACATATTATATCCAATTAGAAGCGGTCCTCAAAAAAAGACCTTCCTGACGCCAGGACAAATACATCATGGAACCTGCCATACAGTTTATGTCATAGAGCTCACCTGCCATAGTATTACATTGTATCCCCCTTATTAGGATTGTCATTTATCTAGTCAGTCCTGCACAGCATGTCAGTAAATCTCAGCTTTTGAAAAGAAGTTTGGGAGGACCACTCTTTGGTCCATGGTCACCTCACCGATTGCTAACCGTAACTTTCCGGCCATTCCACATATTTTAGATGAGTGACTTTGGTGTTGATAAAACACTGAAATAACAGCTGAATCTTGTGTGTAGACTGACAACTAATCCTGTATTTCTTCTATTATCACTTAGTGCCACCAGAGGAACCACCCAATGGGTTTGTATGCCCAAGCTGCTTTGTATTGGGCACCACAGAGGAATGTAAACCTGACAACGTAACTGTATGTCGAGGAGATCAAGACAAATGCTTGAATTTTGTCGGAACAGTCAGAAAACCAGGTGATTCTTCTGTAATATACATTATGTCTTGTAATCTTTTCAGAATATACAATATGTTATTCCTCTAGAATATTCGTTATGTCTTGTGATTCTTCTAGTACATAAAATATGCCTTGTGATTATTCAAGAACATACATTATTTCTTCTGATTCTTCTAGAACATATATTATGTCTTGTGATTCTTCTAGAACATACATTGTATCTTGTGATTCTTCTAGAACAGGGGTAGGGAACGTACGGCTCTCCAGCTGTTGCAAAACTACAACTCCCAGCATGCATACTGGCTCTGCTGTTCTGGGAACTCCCATGGAAGTGAATGGAGCATGCTGGGAGTTGTAGTTTAACAGCAGCTGGAGAGCCAAAGGTTCCCTACCCCTGTTCTAGAACATGCAATAATTCTTGTGATTCTTCTAGAACATACATTGTATCTTGTGATTCTTCTAGAATATACAATGTCTTGTGATTCTTCTAGAACATATATCTTGTGATTCTTCTAGAACACACAATAAGTCTTGTGATTCTTCTAGAACATATATTATATCTTGTGATTCTTCTAGAACATACAATAAGTCTTGTGATTCTTCTAGAACATACAATAAGTCTTGTGATTCTTCTAGAACATATATTATGTCTTGTGATTCTTCTAGAACATACAATAAGTCTTGTGATTCTTCTAGAACATATATTATGTCTTGTGATTCCTCTAGAACATACAATAAGTCTTGTGATTCTTCTAGTACATAAAATATGCCTTGTGATTATTCTGGAACATACATTATGTCTTCTGATTCTTTTAGAACATACAATAAGTCTTGTGATTCTTCTAGAACATATATCTTGCGATTCTTCTAGAACATACAATAAGTCTTGTGATTCTTCTAGAACATACAATAAGTCTTGTGATTCTTCTAGAACATATATTATGTCTTGTGATTCTTCTAGAACATATATTATGTCTTGTGATTCTTCTAGAACATACAATAAGTCTTGTGATTCTTCTAGAACATACAATAAGTCTTGTGATTCTTCTAGAACATATATTATGTCTTGTGATTCCTCTAGAACATACAATAAGTCTTGTGATTCTTCTAGTACATAAAATATGCCTTGTGATTATTCTGGAACATACATTATGTCTTGTGATTCTTCTAGAACATACAATAAGTCTTGTGATTCTTCTAGAACATACAATAAGTCTTGTGATTCTTCTAGAACATATATTATGTCTTGTGATTCTTCTGGAACATACATTATGTCTTCTGATTCTTCTAGAACATATATTATATCTTGTGATTCTTCTAGAACATATATTATGTCTTGTGATTCTTCTAGAACATACATTAAATCTGGTTCATTTATCAGAAGAAGAAAGGGCTTTGTGTCAAATGAGCACCACAATATTATTTCTCTACATCAGAACACTGAGGGAATTGATCAATGTAACAAAGTAACCGCGGAGATTCTGCACAGATACATATAGGACATCTGTTATACAATATGGCAGAACAGTATAGTCCTGGAAAATGTATTATCTGAACACACACATATATATCTGGACTAGAGATGAGCGAACGGTGTTCGTTCGAGTACCTATTCAATCGAATATCAGGCTGTTCAAGATATTCAATTCCGTTCGAATACCATGCAGCAAACGCAGTAAAAATTTGTATCCCCTCCCATCTTCCCTGGGGCTTTTTTTCACCAATAACTGTGCAGGGGAGGTGGGACGGGAACTACGACAACGGAGGTGTCGAAAACAATTGGAAAAAGCCATTGGCTGCCGAAATCAGGTGACCTCGGATTCATACAAATAGTGCCGGCCATGTTCGTGTCATTTCCATTTTGGAGAGATGGGGAGAGATTGTTCTCAGGGCGATTCAGTGATATTAGCATTTTATAACAGCTTTATTCTTATAAAACATCTCCTTTCAGAGCTACACTGCAGGAACACACACAGTGAACCTGCCAATCATGCAGCAGGGTAGCAGCAGGGGACGTGGGAGAGGACGTGGTCGTGGATATCCAGTCCACAGTCCAGGTACTGGAGAGGGGCTGACAGGACCCAATTCATTCCTCCTCCTCCTCCAACCTCAGCCCCTTCACCATAATGCAATTATTAAAAAACCTCATAAATTTTTAGGGCTCCCCTACAAGGGCCTGCAATTCAATGTTTTAGGGGTCACCCAAAGGGCCCAACACTCTGCAGCTACAAGGCTCAATTCCCACAAAGGGCCTCAATCTCTGCTGGTACAAGGCTCAACTTACCCCAAGTGCCTGAAGCTAAGTTTGAGAGGGGTCACCCCAATAGCCTGAAAAGTAATTTTTGTATGGTTCAGCTTAAGGACCTCTAACTTAATTTGGAAGGGCTCACAAGTAATTTTTGGAGGTCTTACACACACATACATACACAATGACAGTGGGTGGGTTCTGTTTGATCTCATACACATATATAAAGGTGGGTGCTGTTTATATTCCCCCTTGCCTTCTGTGGTGGTCATGGGCAACGTGATTTAAAGGGGTGCTTGGCAATGTTCCATTAGCATAAAATTTGGGTTTCTGTTCATACAATTGGGGAGGAAAGAAGGTTTCCAGGTATTTTCCCAATTTGATAGAGGTTGTAGTGAGTGTGTAAAGTGTGTAGTTGTTAGGCTGTGATGTTGGGGTAATAGAAGGTCTTTGGTGTGTTAGATGCCCCCAGACATGCTCCCCCTACTGTCCCAGTTGCATTCCACGGTGTTGTCATCATTTCCTGGGGTGTCATAGTGGACTTGGTGACTCTCCTGAGTCAAATAGTGGTTTCCCCCTAAATGAGCATTTTTCCCCATAGACTATAATGGGGTTCGATATTCGTAATAGTCAAATATTGAGGGGCTATTAGAATTGAATATCGAATATTTCACTGTTCGCTCATCTCTAATCTGGACATGTCCAACCAAGAGGAATGGTAATGGAGGACACAACTGTATAGTAAAAGGCCAAGTACAATCCCATGACTCTCTGCTCTATCAGATCATATTAACTCTCAATTGACTGTAAATATCATTGATTACAGATGGCGTCATCATCAGTTATGCAGGCAGAGGATGTGCGTCCCCCATAGGGTGCAAATTTGCAATAAATCAGACGGTTGGAGTCAAAGCTCTCAACACGACAGTATTTGAGTGCACAAGTGTCTCCCCAAGACCTTCCACTGATGAAGAGATGGAAAAAATTGCTCTTGTACCATAAATACAATCTAATCAGAAAAGATCAACAATAATCAAACTATCTACTGCAAAGATACTAGGCTACGGAAAACTGCAAAATTAAAGTGAGTTTCAACCATTGGACATTGTTTTTTACTTTAAATTCTTCCTATCTGTTACACTGGAGTCCTCTGGAATCACAATGGGGCATCGTGACTTCTCAGTGAGGCTCTGTGACACCACAATGGGGTATTCATGGTTGGGTATTGTAGTCTCTTAGTAGATATGGATGTGTTGATACTATTGTGTGTGGCCCGAGTTACACACATGGTATATCCACCCCACGCTGTTGAACAACACTTACCTTTACTGAGAGGCTCCTGCTCCTGACTCCTGTACGGGTATATTGTGTATTTCAGTTATACACTTGAAAAAGGGGTAATCCCCAAAACGCTGTGTATAGCGTCGTGTGTTTTAAGGAAACAAAATAAAGTGCGTGTGATGCTAACTTCAGTGGAGTAGCGCAGTGTTCTTCCTATCCATCGGTCTTCTTCCAATGCTATTGAGACTCTGTCCTTGCTAAGTGTTCTACATGTTCTTATTTGTATTGCACTTACTGACTTTTAACCATTGACTTCCCTTGTGACTACTCTTTTGGATTACGATTTTGTACTGCTTTGTCTCTTTGGCTTTGACCCTCGGCTTGCTGAATCCTCCTCTGTGTTGTGTTGTCTTGTCTGTGTGTTGTGTTAGACTTATCCAGAGAAGGGACCGTCGTCCAGTTGTCCCTGTCATTAGGACAGCTGTGGCAAGTAGATAGGGACAGGGGCTGAGTAAAGTTTAGAACTCACTGTGCCTGTCTTTACCTTCCTTACAGGGAAACTAGCAATTGCCTTACACCCTCATGGAGCTCTGTAAAACAAAAATAAATACAGTTATGCCTTTTGGAATGTAGGAAGTAAAAAAAAAAAACTATAATACTAGTTGGGAGAGGGGCGGGGCGTCTCCCCGCCCAGTACCCGGCCACACTCTCCTAAGCCCTGCCTTCTCTATAATACTAGACGGGGAGAGGGGGGGCAGAGCGCTTTGAAACCCGGCCCAAGGACCGAAGTGGACCAAGAACAGGGAGCTGCAGGTAAGCGGACACCGGGAGGGGGGGGGGTTAGGAGTTTGGGGGGGTTGTAGTACCAACACGCTCAGCTGGGCTATTACACTAAGGAATAGCCAAGCTAAGCGTGTTAGTAGTACTAAGGAATAGCCAGCTAAGTGTGTAGGAGATGTAGGAGAGCTGGCAGATATGCAGCAGACTAACACGCTCAGCTTGGCTATTTCTTAGTACTACTAACATGCTCAGATTGGCTATTACACTAAGGAGTAGTGGAGTAGCCGGGCTAACCACACGGGCTCTGCTATATCTCACTATAGAAATGCATTGACCAGCGTTGATTGGCCAGTGTACTGGCATTTGGCCAGTCAACACTGACCAATGCATTCCTATGGGAAAAAGTCAGCTCGTGCATATCGCAAGCTGACAGGCATCCCGACCAGATTGAGCCCCAAAGAGCTGGGTGAGTGACATTCCCCCCTAAATAAAGGTAATCCCTAGCTAACCCTTCCTGTACATCTGTCCCTGTCTCACATTCATAGAGTTCACAGTCCCAAATTAGTCGAATGGTAAACCCAACATTCGTCTAAATTGGAGGTTATCTGTTTCCGGCCGCCAATTCCTTTTTCCGAATTTTTTTCCCTGCCTATGTTTTCGTAGTTCCTGTCCCACCTCCCCTGCACAGTTATTGGTGCAAAAAATGCACCAGGGGAGGTGGGAGGGGAATCAACTTTTTAGTGAGTTTGCCACCTGATGTTCGATTGGAATCGAACACCTCGAACGGCCTGATATTCGATCGATTATCAATTTGATTGAACATCGTTTGATCTTCTCTGTTAAGCTCATTGGAGACACACCTCGGGATATAAAGCTCGGACAATACTTATGTTCTCTTGTATTTACCCAAAGTACAACCTGAGCTCCATTATATACAGAAAGTGCCAGGGGCTGAACTATCACAAACAGATCCAGACTTGTTACTTTGTGTCTTCCCCGGCCATAGACACAATATAAAGGACAGTTCTCCGGTACAAGGCGCTGTCATTGATAAGTCTCAGACACAGAAGATCATTCGCAGGAAATGAAGCCGCTTCTTATCAGTTTCTTCTTTCTTTCCTTGTTACTTTCCATTGGTGAGTATGTTGTGTTGTATAATGTGTAACCTGTATTCTGTGACATGTATAACCCTATAGCATAGACTAATATGGCCCATATCATGTAATATTTCACTGTACCCGTCCTGTTTTTTTACCTGCTAATCTCTCACATAATCTTTGGGTCAATGTTACATCCCCTGATTGGATACAATGTATCTATGGAGGGTCCATCACAGGTTCCAGCAGAGTCCATGTGCCGATATCTACCTGAGCCTCTATATTGAAGGACACTCTTGGCTTCTCTATGGTTCATCTACTTTAGTAACTCCATCAATAAACTACATCTGTATCGATATGGATTCTAGGAAGCGATTTGTTCTTTACCATTTCCATTTCCGTCTCTCTCTGATCCCAGACCGATATGAATATTACTATTTCTCTACTTTCTTCTCATCTTCCCCTCTCCGATGTTACAAGTGTCATGCAAGGAACTCAGAAACCTGTGAGCATGAAATAGTAGAATGTCCTAAGGGAGAGCGGTGTATGACAATCTCCGAGGACTACAAACGCAGTGAGTCTCAGTTTTCTACTTAATCCTTTCTACTAGGGTATCTTATAGGAACCGCAATTAAAGGGGTTTGTTCCGTTGTAGATAATTTCACATAAACATACACCTGACATTGTTACAGATGGAACCTATCACTCCATATGGAAGGGTTGTTCTCGCAACGTACCATGTAATGTGAAGCCTTACGGAAAGGCAAACGATGAAGTCTATGTGATGTATAACATAAAGTGTTGCGATGAAGACTGCTGTAATAAGGAGTTCTATGAAAGTAAGTACAGAGAATAAGACCTAGGAGGAAGAAGAACATATAAGATTTACTGGAGGACACCAGCGGTGTAACGTCTTTTCCTGGTCGGGACTCTGCAATGACCTCTCAGACGCTGTGGCACACAAGGGGTGTTCAGTTTGATTCCTTGCTTAGAGTATTTTGTTGCTCTTTGTGAACACTGCTCTATTACCTCTCCTCTGTAACTGAATTTCCACTGCACCTGTCTCCTGCACCTTGTTTCGTTCTGTTCATCAAATAGATAATCTTAGCCTTGCCTGTGTGACTGACAACCTGTCTACCAATCCAGTCTGGGGCTTGTCCGGGGCTTCCTATATACAGGTCATTAGCCCACACAGGTTTGTGGCTATTGTGACTCTGTCTTATGACTTTGTCCTCGCTAACTTCCTACTTCTTACTATTGTATTACTGACCTCTTACCTTTGGCTTCCCTTGTGACCACTCTTTTGGATTACGCTTCTGTACTGCTTTATCTCTCTGGCTTTTACCCTTGGCTTGCTGACTCCCTTTCTGTGTTGTTTGTCTTCTCTTGTTCTGTGACACTTATTTCTCAGAAGGGACCATCGCCAAGTTGTTCCTGTCATTAGGACAGGGTGACAAGTAGGCAGAGACAGGGACTGAGTCAAGTTTAGGACTCACTGTCTCCATCTTCCCTTTTTTCTGGTTTCAGTACCAGCACTAGCAATTCCCTTACAAGCGGTCAATGTGTGATATATGTATATGGGTTATTGTGAAGTATTTCCCCAATTCTAGGTTATTATTGCTATGATAAACGCTAAACAACATATTATATCCAATTAGAAGCGGTTCTCAAAAAAAAGACCTTCCTGACGCCAGGACAAATACATCATGGAACCTGCCATACAGTTTATGTCATAGAGCTCACCTGCCATAGTATTACATTGTATCCCCCTTATTAGGATTGTCATTTATCTAGTCAGTCCTGCACAGCATGTCAGTAAATTTCAGCTGAAGAGAAGAAGGTTGGGAGGACCACTCTTTGGTCCATGGTCACCTCACCAATTGCTAACCGTAACTTTCCGGCCATTCCACATATTTTAGATGAGTGACTTTGGTGTTGATAAAACACTGAAATAACAGCTGAATCTTGTGTGTAGACTGACAACTAATCCTGTATTTCTTCTATTATCACTTAGTGCCACCAGAGGAACCACCCAATGGGTTTGTATGCCCAAGCTGCTTTGTATTGGGCACCACAGAGGAATGTAAACCTGACAATGTAACTGTATGTCGAGGAGATCAAGACAAATGCTTGAATTTTGTCGGAACAGTCAGAAAACCAGGTGATTCTTCTGTAACATACAATATGTCTTGTAATCTTTTCAGAATATACAATATGTGATTCGTTTAGAACATACATTATATCTTGTGATTATTCTGGAACATACATTATGTCTCGTGATTCTTCTAGAACATACATTATGTCTTGTGATTCTACTAGAACATACAATAAGTCTTGTGATTCTTCTAGAACATACAATAATTCTTGTGATTCTTCTAGAACATACATTATGTCTTGTGATTCTTCTAGAACATACAATAAGTCTTTTGATTCTTCTAGAACATATACTATGTCTTGTTATTGTTCTAGAACATACAATAAGTCGTGTGATTAATCTAGAACATACATTATGTCTTGTGATTCTTCTAGAACATACAATAAGTCTTGTGATTCTTCTAGAACATATATTATGTCTTGTGATTATTCTAGAACATACAATAAGTCTTGTGATTCTTCTAGAACATACTGTATATTATGTCTTGTTTTTGTTCTAGAACATACAATAAGTCTTGTGATTCTTCTAGAACATACATTAAATCTGTTTCATTTATCAGAAGAAGAAAGGGCTTTGTGTCAGATAAGCACCACAATATTATTTCTCTACATCAGAACACTGAGGGAATTGATCAATGTAACAAAGTAACCGCTGAGATTCTGCACAGATACATATAGGATATCTGTAATACAATATGGCAGAACAGTATAGTCCTGGAAAATGGGCCTAACACTCTGCAGCTACAAGGCTCAATTCCCCCAAAGGGCCTAAAATTACACTGGTACAAGGCTCAACTCAAGTGCCTGAAGCTAAGTTTGGGAGGGGTCACCCCAATAGCCTGAAAAGTAATTTTTGTATGGCTCAACTTGAGGACCTCTAACTTAATTCTCTAACTTAATTTGGAAGGCTCACCTTAAGAGCCACAAAAGTAATTTTTGGAGGTCTTACCACATCACACACACATACATACACAAAAACGAGCATTTTTCCCCATAGATATTCGTGATAGTCGTAATAGTCAAATATTGAGGGCTATTCGAATCAAATATTGAATATTTCACTGTTCGCTCATCTCTAATCTGGACATGTCCAACCAAAAGGAATTGTAATAGAGGACACAACTGTATAGTAAAAGGCCAAATACAATCCCATGATTCTCTGCTCTATCATATTAACTCTCAATTGACTGCAAATATCATTTGTTACAGATGGCGTCATCATCAGTTACGCAGGCAAAGGATGTGCGTCCCCAATAGGGTGCAGATTTGCAATAAATCAGACGGTTGGAGTCAAAGCTCTCAACACGACAGTATTTGAGTGCACAAGTGTCTCCCCAAGACCTTCCACTGATGAAGAGATGGAAAAAATTGTTCTTGTACCATAAATACAATCTAATCAGAAAAGATCAACAATAATCAAACTATCTACTGCAAAGATACTAGGCTACAACATTAAAGTGAATTTCAACCATTGGACATTGTTTTTTACTTTAAATTCTTCCTATCTGTTACACTGGAGTCCTCTGGAATCACAATGGGGCATCGTGACTTCTCAGTGAGGCTCTGTGACATCACAATGGGGTATTCACGGTGGGGTATTGTAGTCTCTTGGTAGATATGGATGTGTGGATACTATTGTGTGTGGCTATTGAACTCTGTCCTTGCTAAGTGTTCTACATGTTCTTATTTGTATTGCACTTACTGACTTCTAACCATTGACTTCCCTTGTGACTACTCTTTTGGATTACAATTTTGTTGGCTTTAAACCTCGGCTTGCTGACTCCTCTTCTATGTTGTGTTGTCTTGTCCGTGTGTTGTGTTACACTTATGCAGAGAAGGGACCGTCGCCAAGTTGTCCCTGTCATTAGGACAGCTGTGGCAAGTAGGTAGGGACAGGGGCTGGGTTAAGTTTAGGACTCACTGTGTCTGTCTTTACCTTCCTCACAGGGAAACTAGCAATTGCCTTACACCCTCATAGAGTTCTGTAAAATAAAAATAAAAAAGTTATGCCGTTTGGAAGGTAGGAAGTAAAAAAAACAAAAATTGAAAAATGGTTTTACCCAAAAATATTCGTTTGGTGCAATATGTATTACACAGTTTCTCTTTATATCTTTTACTTGCTTCACAGATTACTCTTCTCACTTTCTTTTTTATGTTTGGATAGACTGTCCCAAGATCACCGGAGCCGTTCCATTAACATGGCCACCAAAAGCTTTCTGAAGGCTCCTGCCATAGTAATATAACTATTGAGGCTTGTCTGTGGCAGGCTTCAAGAGTCACGTATAGAATTTGTGCACAGACTGAAATACATTGATATGACAGTCTATGGAGCGATCTAAAGTTCAAGGTTCAAGAACCCTAAAGGGGCCAAGCAAATAAAGAAAAAGTTATTAATATTACAAAAATTAAAATAAATAACAAATTAATATACAACTTAAAAAGTGAATGAAACTAAATTGCAATAATTGGACTAAAAAGTAATTGAAACATCATAAATTACCTAAAATTGACCTGCAAAAAGAAACCTCCACTGAAATCTAAGAACGTTGCAGGTGTCACAATATGGCAACAAATTCACAAGCAGAAAGTTTAGATTGCAGAACTCACAGTGTGAACCTCCTCCGGACTGGCCCATGGTGTCTGCCCAAAAAAGGTCTAATCATGGAACATCTCAGGTGTCTGAATGACCTATGGGATTCTAGCATTATGGAGAATAAGAAAAAAAAATAAGAATAAATTACCACTTCGAGCTGAATCAGATCCAACACAAATTTTCCAAAAAGTTTCTGGCTCTGCCTGAACCTACAACTTTTGAAGTTTGTGATCCACGGAACCCTGTTCTAGTCTGGGGTCTCCTCGGACACCCCACTGCACTGTCTGGAGTGTTAAGGTGAAATTCTTAAAAATAATATTAGATACATTTAATTAATTTCTCTTCAAGGTATTAGAGTTAGTGAATCATTTCCTTCAAAGAGTTAAAAAAAATTAGACCCCACACGATTCAGCCATAGATCTGAATGAAGGAGCAGCTAGATGTCAAAACTTCTGCCCTCTCTAGCAAGAAAGTCTTAGATAGAACATAGTGTGGACCCTGCTAAGACAATGGGGAAGGTAAATAAGACAAGGGGATTGTCAACTTCCTAGTCAGGCTGTGTACCTTGCTCAACAAAGGAGCTCCAGTGCCAAGAACATCTCCTCAATGTCAATAGATTAAAACACTAATGGTTTTACAATCCTGGAGATTTAACTCTTTCATGGTCACTGACACTTCAAGCAAATAGCAAGAAAAAAAACTGTTTTGAGCGTTTCATAGGGTACAAGTCCAAAAAATACAATATAACCAACCTAATAGATGTGATCTCACCTTCAATGGTTGTGAATTAGTCACAACTGCTCATTACATTGGTTAGTAGGTCTAATGGTGGGTGTGGGGGGCCGCAGATGTCCTTCAAACAAACAAAAAATGTATCTCTCCAAAAACTAGAAACATCCCTCACCCATGTTGTGTAGAATCTTTTATTGGAGACCAGACACACAAGAATGAATACTTGAAGTGTTTTGTGCAAATTTCCTGCATTGTAATGCATTGCATTAGTGATCAGACCCCCTGGGGTTCAGCACCCCTAGGGGGTCTAATAAATGCAAAAAAAAAAAAAAAAAGTAAAAAAAATATATAATTTTTTTTAAAAAGTATAAAAAATTTAAATCCCCCCCCTTTCCCTAGAACACATATAAAAGTAGTTAAATACTGTGAAACACATACATGTTAGGTATCCCCGTGTCCGAAATCGCCGGCTCTACAAATCTATAAAAATATTTTTCCTGTTCGGTAAACGTCGTAGCAGGAAAAATAGTCAAAAGTGCCAAACCGCCGTTTTTTCACTGTTTTGATTTTCTGATAAAAATTTGAAAAAAGTGATCAAAGCAATAACATTTCCCGAAAATGATGGAACTAAAAAGTACACCCGTCCCCGCAAAAAAAGACGCCCTATGCATCCCCGTACACTTACGTATAAAAAAGTTACGGCTGTCGGAATATGGCGACTTTTAGAAAAAATATGTTTTAGCACAGTTTTGGATTTTTTTAGGGGTTAAAATGTAAATAAAACCATATAGATTTGGCATCCCCGGAATCTTAACGAAACACAGAATACAGAAACCAAAGCCCGTAAGAAATTCGCAGAAATGCATTTTTTCTTCAAATCCACCCCATTCTGAATTTATTTCCAGCTTCCCAGTACATTATACAAGATAATTAATGGTGGCATCATGAAGAAAAATTTGTCCCGCAAAGAATAAGACCTCATATGGCTCTGGGAGCGGAGAAATAAAAAAGTTATGGGGTTTAGAAGGAGGGAGACAAAAATGAAAAACGAAAATCAAAAAATACCATCGGCGGGAAAGGGGTTAAAGATGGTGGGAGATGCAGCGATAGAGATCACATCACTTGTATTACCGCGGTGTATTACCTACACGCAAAAACTGATACAAGGTAATAGACAATTGTCCCCTGTTGTGTTCTATGCAGTTATACAGTGATATACAAGTCATCTGACATCAGTGGAACCTTGTACACGCTGGAGCCCGGAGCCATGGGGACTGTAGGCTATAAACAGTCCATGGTGGTGACTCGGCCCCTGATGTCACCTCTTTACTTACCTATACCAATTCATTTTACTTACAGAGGGTATCACAAGCACAGAAATCTTGCACGGTTGCACCAACCCCTGTATATGTGATGGTGGAAATATAACCGTGACCTACGAACACAGGAGCTTTGAAGAAACAAAAACATGTTCCATTCCAGCAAAAAGCAGCGCCCATCCTCCGCACCCCCTCTGTGTTGTCCTCGTGCTTCTACCTCTGCTGATACTGGTGACAGTGAATATAGGCGGCCCTACCAACCACATAATTAGTCCATCCATGAATCGGTGCCCGCCTATCAAAGTGAATGAAACCCATGAATAACACCCAGCTCTTTCAATGGACAATGTCTGTATATGTTGGGGCTCTGCACCATGGACCAGTCTGAACGCCACTCAATGTTAGTAGACTTTCTGCTTATGTTTCAATATATACAACAACTCTAGCATTATACAGAGATTAGAGATGAGCGAACACTAAAATGTTCGAGGTTCGAAATTCGATTCGAACAGCCGCTCACTGTTCGTGTGTTCGAATGGGTTTCGAACCCCATTATAGTCTATGGGGAACATATACTCGTTAAGGGGGAAACCCAAATCCGTGTCTGGAGGGTCACCAAGTCCACTATGACACCCCAGGAAATGATACCAACACCTCTGGAATGACACTGGGACAGCAGGGGAAGCATGTCTGGGGGCATAAAAGTCACTTTATTTCATGGAAATCCCTGTCAGTTTGCAATTTTCGCAAGCTAACTTTTCCCCATAGAAATGCATTGGCCAGTGCTGATTGGCCAGAGTACGGAACTCGACCAATCAGCGCTGGCTCTGCTGGAGGAGGCGGAGTCTAGATCGCTCCACACCAGTCTCCATTCAGGTCCGACCTTAGACTCCGCCTCCTCCGGCAGAGCCAGCGCTGATTGGCCGAAGGCTGGCCAATGCATTCCTATGCGAATGCAGAGACTTAGCAGTGCTGAGCCAGTTCTGCTCAACTACACATCTGATGCACACTCGGCACTGCTACATCAGATGTAGCAATCTGATGTAGCAGAGCCGAGGGTGCACTAGAACCTCTGTGCAAACTCAGTTCACGCTAATAGAATACATTGGCCAGCGCTGATTGGCCAGAGTACGGAACTCGACCAATCAGCGCTGGCTCTGCTGGAGGAGGCGGAGTCTAAGATCGCTCCACACCAGTCTCCATTCAGGTCCGACCTTAGACTCCGCCTCCTCCAGCAGAGCCAGCGCTGATTGGCCGAATTCCGTACTCTGGCCAATCAGTGCTGGCCAATGCATTCTGTTGGCGTGATGAAGCAGTGCTGAATGTGTGTGTTTAGCTCAACTACACCGGTGGAGTAGTTGAGCTAAGCACACAGATTCAGCTCTGCTTCAATCAGCGCTGGCCAATGCATTCTATTAGCTTGATGAAGCAGAGTGTACACAAGGGTTCAAGCGCACCCTCGGCTCTGATGTAGCAGAGCCGAGGCTGCACAAGGGTTCAAGCGCACCCTCGACTCTGATGTAGCAGAGCCGAGGGTGCACAAGGGTTCAAGCGCACCCTCGGCTCTGATGTAGCAGAGCCGAGGGTGCACAAGGGTTCAAGCGCACCCTCGGCTCTGATGTAGCAGAGCCGAGGCTGCACAAGGGTTCAAGCGCACCTTCGGCTCTGATGTAGCAGAGCCGAGGCTGCACAAGGGTTCAAGCGCACCCTCGGCTCTGATGTAGCAGAGCCGAGGGTGCACAAGGGTTCAAGCGCACCCTCGGCTCTGATGTAGCAGAGCCGAGGGTGCACAAGGGTTCAAGCGCACCCTCGGCTCTGATGTAGCAGAGCCGAGGGTGCACAAGGGTTCAAGTGCACCCTCGGCTCTCCTACATCAGAGCCGAGGGTGCGCTTGAACCCTTGTGCAGCCTCGGCTCTGCTACATCAGAGCCGAGGGTGCGCTTGAACCCTTGTGCACACTCTGCTTCATCAAGCTAATAGAATGCATATGCCAGCACTGATTGGCCAGAGTACGGAATTCGGCCAATCAGCGCTGGCCAATGCATCCCTATGGGAAAAAGTTTATCTCACAAAAATCACAATTACACACCCGATAGAGCCCCAAAAAGTTATTTTTAATAACATTCCCCCCTAAATAAAGGTTATCCCTAGCTATCCCTGCCTGTACAGCTATCCCTGTCTCATAGTCACATAGTCACATTCTCATATGACCCGGATTTGAAATCCACTATTCGTCTAAAATGGAGGTCACCTGATTTCGGCAGCCAATGACTTTTTCCAATTTTTTTCAATGCCCCCGGTGTCGTAGTTCCTGTCCCACCTCCCCTGCACTGTTATTGGTGCAAAAAAGGCGCCAGGGAAGGTGGGAGGGGAATCGAATTTTGGCGCACTTTACCACGCGGTGTTCGATTCGATTCGAACATGGCGAACACCCTGATATCCGATCGAACATGTTCGATAGAACACTGTTCGCTCATCTCTAACAGAGATGTCTTTGTTAAAAGATCAGGAATTGTGCCATAACATTGACAGTATATATAAAAGACAATTGGAATGTATCTAATATGTCTCCGAGTCTCATTTATTTTGGGGGGGACAATATCATGGGACGGGGCGCTGTTGCATTTCGGCAAGGGTTATTGGCTAGAGAATGGACTCTGTATGTGTGTGAATGGTGTGTTGGTGAGCATTGGGTGGGGGGTTCGAATAGACCCCAGTCCTGTTCTCAAACTGCAAATTGCAATTCAATTTTCCAACCCTATTGGTTCACCCAAGATAAAGAACTTCTATCGCTCGAATCGTAGGAATGACATGTCCAGCAGTGGATGAAGAAGATCATAGGCATTGGGCTATTTCCTAAATTTGGACTCCTCCCCTTCCTTGCACTGCTCTGCCATGTTGTGTCTCCAATCAAACCACCGTTGTGTACTAGCAGACAACTTGGAGATATCATTCCCCGTCATGGATCTGGGCACATCCTCATGACAAAGGGAATGGTATTACCTAGTTGTTAGTGAGTACTTTTTGTAAAGAGATATATCAGGAGAGATGACCGATCCTCAATCCGTCCAGTAACTCGCAGGTGACATCTTCTCTGATTGTAGA
Source organism: Leptodactylus fuscus (assembly GCF_031893055.1). Lineage (NCBI taxonomy): Eukaryota > Metazoa > Chordata > Amphibia > Anura > Leptodactylidae > Leptodactylus > Leptodactylus fuscus. Next base: position 181,503,425 of record NC_134270.1, on the reverse strand, counting down.
CATTCTCTATCCCTTTGTTCTCCATCTGGCTCAGACCACTATGACGACTTCTCCTGTCGAGTGCACTGTTTGCCTTGTGCTTTGCAGCGATCCTTAACCCCTCTAACAACGTAAATAAATTCAGTCCCAGAGTATATCCCAGTATAAGCTACAATATATATACAGGCCTGGGAATAAAGACCCCCAGACCGAACCTCCCAAATAAATAAATACCCTATACATTAATATATTCCCCAGACCAGATCCCCTAACTAATAAATAAAATAAACCTCACAAATAAACACAAACCTCAATACCTGACCCTTTAAGTCAGACCTAGACCAAACCCTAGCGCCAAGACCCCAGACCCACTAAATACAGACACTGGATCAGATCTGATTAGGGTTAAGTGATCAGGATCGGAAAAGATCAAATTCCGATCGGCGATTGAGTAAATTTCACAATCGCAGTCGGAATTCCGATCCCAATCTTTTCCAGTGGGATCGAGGTCGGAGATTATTCTCAAGATCGGCTCAGCCCTATTCATGTATATGTCATAAATAGGGTTGAGCGATCGGGATCGGGAAAGATCAGATCTAGATTGGTGATTGGGCAAATTTCACGATTGTGATTGGCTGGAAAATGATCGGAAATCGGATTTTAAAATCGATCCTGAAATCTCAAGATCGGCTCAACCCTAGATCTGATACATAACAGCTCGCATAATATTTCTCTGTGCTCCCCTGTGATGATATTTGGGCAGGTCCTTCTTCAGGTCCTTCTTCAGTTCCTTCTTCGGGTCCTTCTTCGGGTCCTTCTTCAGGTCTATCTTCAGGTCCTTCTTCGGGTCCTTCTTCAGGTCCTTCTTCAGGTCCTTCTCCGGGTCCTTCTTCGGGTCCTTCTTTGGGTCCTTCTTCAGGTCCTTCTTCGGGTCCTTCTTCAGGTCCTTCTTCAGGTCCCTCTTCAGGTCCTTCTTCGGGTCCTTCTTCAGGTCCTTCTTCAGGTCCTTCTCCGGGTCCTTCTTCGGGTCCTTCTTTGGGTCCTTCTTCAGGTCCTTCTTCGGGTCCTTCTTCAGGTCCTTCTTCAGGTCCCTCTTCGGGTCCTTCTTCAGGTCCCTCTTCAGGTCCTTCTTCGGGTCCTTCTTCAGGTCCTTCTTCGGGTCCTTCTTCAGGTCCTTCTTCAGGTCCCTCTTCAGGTCCTTCTTCGGGTCCTTCTTCAGTTCCTTCTTCAGGTCCTTCTTTGGGTCCTTCTTCGGGTCCTTCTTCGGGTCCTTCTTCGGGTCCTTCTTCAGGTCCTTCTTCGGGTCCTTCTTCAGGTCCCTCTTCAGGTCTTACACACGTGCTAAGAATTCTTGCACAAAGCAGTGTTGCCACAATTCACTGAAGAATCCACAACGTACATCAAATGGGCAAGAGATCACTGTATAAGGAAGTCTTCATATTGCTACAATATCTTTAATTTTTATTTTGGAGATTTTTTGAGGGAAGGGATTAAAAATCTATTCTGCCATTTTTATTTTTTATTTTTTTTTTACATTGTTATTTTATAGAATTTAACCCAAAAAATAGAGAAAAGGATTTTGTTGTTTTACCTGCTTCTAAGATATTGGGTCAGATTTACTAAAAGTGTCTAAAGGTCAAACAGAGTAAAGTTACCCGGGACTGTCTTCAAATGTTGCGGATGTATCTTAGTGTCTGATGTCACATTATTGGACTGTCTAGTCTTACTATACACCGCCTATGAGTTGGCTTAGTCTATTAGAGGAAATTGTATGGCTTGGCCGCCACTTTTAATGAGATTACATTTAGAGCTGAGTTTGCACTTACTATACCTCACCACTTGGTGGCAGCGCTGCATTCTGCTTTGGGACTCGCTGTAAAGTGATCCAAACTGCAGCAATGACTTCAGGCAATGTCAGACAGGCCCATCAAACTACCAAAGGATCTTCAGCAGAGAATATAGTGTAAATTATAGTGTATAGTATAAGTATAGCACAGTATATCAGATACAGTCTCACTGCTGACAATACTCAGTTCTCCTATTTTTGGACACCACATCTATATACCAGTGGGCACCAGTATAGACTTAAATTTACAATGTATTCTTTCTTGTAAGTTCTGGGATCGATATGACCTTGTTCTATAGTCACACATAGAGTTACACAGTGCATATATTTCTGATACACTTATAAGGATGTACCACCACGGTATACGGACATGTCTAGGATGAACCTGTTT